>NW_017306870.1:157112-179230 GCF_000935625.1 Nanorana parkeri | reverse complement strand
TTGTCCTTTTTTAGGCAGTGGGAGAGGGAGCTGGGGACCCAGTTTTCTCACGAGGACAGGGCTAAACTCTTGAGGCTCTCCCTGAAGTCGTCCATATGCAACAAATACCAGGAATCGGGCTATAAAATCTTGACCCGCTGGTACAGAACTCCGCGCAGACTTCACCTGATGTACAATGGGGTACCAGATGAGTGTTGGCGGTGCACCTCCTCTCCCGCAGATATGCTCCATATTTTCTGGTCCTGCCCGAGACTGACACCCTTTTGGTCACGGGTCCGGCAGATAGCCCAGAAGTTTACGGACCACCACATCCCGGAGGACCCAGCGTTCTTTCTCCTCCACCATAACTCATTCCCACTGAAGGGGTATTCCAGGTCAGTGCTGGTACACTTGCTGAATGCGGCACGCGCATGTGTCCCTATCCTATGGAAACAGGAGACCCCACCTTCGATACGGCTCTGGTTTACCAAAGTGAATGATATCAGAACCATGGAGGACCTGACTAGCTCCATTAGAGGTACCTCCGCCAAATTTGCCACCACCTGGTTTTACTGGGACGAATTCACCGCAACGGCCGAATACCAAAACATCATGGCCGCCTGAGGAAAGAGGTCACAATCCTAGCTTGTCCCCCCCCCCTCTGCTCCCTTCCGTCCTCAAACCCCCTGTCCACCTATTGTATGTCCCCTTCCTCTACCCAACCCCCGACCTACAGTAGAGGTCACTACGGTAATCCCACTGTGGACGCCCCGCTAAGCCAGACGGACCCTAAAATGTCATTTGGTAGCACTTCTGGCTCGCGCGCGGTGGCAATGCGCCCTGATCAACCACTGGCAAGACTCTCGCGGATACGAGGGCTAGTCGTGCGATCAAATGTTTGAAATGCCGTAGTCGATTTGTATGTTTATTACCATTATCAGAGTTCTCTGTATTTTTGTTGTGATCTCATGTGACACTTGTACATTCTGAGAAATACACTCTGTATTTATGTTGTGATAACATGTGACACCCTTGTCTGCTGATATGTTACGTAACTGTTCAATAAAGAATTTATTAAAAAAAAAAAGTTTGGCTTTACATTATATTTCATGAATTTAACAAATCTCGAATCTTTACAAAAATTGTAAGCTACCACGAGGGTCAGTCCGCCATATCTGTGTTTTTGTACACTAGATGCCAACTAACTGCATAACCCTCCAATGTTTCCATATCTTGATGTTCTACAGCCAAGGCACCCAGGGTGTTCACTTTGCAGGGGAAGTTTGCCCTTAGTTTATTGATTGAGGGGAAGCTCTGCTGACTTCCATCACCCAATCATGTTTAAAAATAAATGTGTTTTTTTATTTTCCTCGCACCTGATTGGGTATTCTTTACAAAGTGAACTTTCCCCACATTCACTAACCTAAAAGGTGGCCATACACCTTACAACCATTGTACAACTTTTTTTTGTCCAGACACCTCACCCTCCTTCAATGTTCTTACAACTAGCCCATCATGCACAGACCAATTTAGTTCGCAATTAACGCTCGTCAGCACCACCACCTGGCCGATTTTCATCGATCAAAAGGACACGTTTTCTTCTTGAGATTTTTGTTGTACAACAACGCCACTAACTTGTCTATTTTCGTCCAACTAGACAAAAGTTTCCTAGCCTGCTTGAAAGACAAAAATCTGCCAGTTGTACAGTAATTGAAGTTGTGTACTTCCCATCAACTGGCAGATTTTCAGACGAAAACGCAACCACAGACAACAATCTCTAGATAATTGTAAGGTGTATGGGCACCTTAAAGGTTGCCATACACTGTGCAAATTTAGGCTGATTCTTGAGGAATCGAAGGAGCTGATCGAAGGAGCCCGAGGGAAAAGCTTTGTACGAACAGAGCTGACAGCTAATGAGCCGGCTCTGTTCGGGTATTCTGACAGTGGCTGTCGGCCGCTGTTGGAATACAATGGAAACAGCGGCGATTCCTCGATCGACACACTCGTAGTGTTGATGGAGGAACCTGCTCTATTTTTTTCGTTCAGCCCCCAGGTTGAACGAGAAAAGTATAGCAATGTATGGAAACTTACCCTGCAAAGTGCAAATTTTGTTGCAAAGTGAACAGTCTATTTTCTTTTGGTAAATCAACCAAGGCCTCTTCAACTGAATTACCAGATATCACAGCCTGTGGGGAGGTATGAGAGGTCTCACTCTCCCTGTTGAGATTTTTTTTTTTCCACAGTAAAGAGAAATAAAAATAAAAAAAGGAAATTATACTCTGAAGTGAAATAGACTTAGAAATACTAGGGAGGAGATCTCCATGAAATAAAAGAAGCCTACTATAACCATCACTTTTGGGTCAACTCAGCTTTTAAACACGTATGTACAAATATTACCAGTTTAGTTTAGCCCTTGGTGTGCAACAGTCTTTCAGTCAGTAGTTGGTATATAAAAGTTAGTCTTTACCGATGTGTTATTTGTATTCCCATCTTACATTCACTTATGAAATTCATTAAAAAACAAGTAACCACAAGTGGCAATACTTGTAGCCATAAAACTAATATTTAGACTCATAAAACACTAAGCATCATTGGGTTTTCAATATAGCCCTGACATTTTTGACGCATTCCCACTAAGGATTTAGCTCCACTTGGTAATGGGTGAGTTAAAAGCTTCCAGCTAAGAAAACCAAAAGTACATTATCTTTCTATCTATTATAACAGATATTAAAAATGTTGTCTATATAGCATGGAGGCAGTGACTGTGACAGGCCACTTACAGACGTGCTGCCATCAGATGCTTGTCTCTGTGGGAGGCAAGTATTTACTATGTGAGTGGTCCTCACACACATAGCAGCCTGGCTAGCATATGATGGATGCCTCATGTCAGCTCCTCCTAATTTGGAATCAATGAGAAGTGTGGAACACAACGATGCACGAATCATAACCAATGCAAGGCTCAGAATTGCTATTGTAAAGAAACAGGCCTAAAGATTTATAGCAAAGAGAAGGAATGTGTCTGTACCCTAAGGAGTATACAATCTAATGCCGTACAATGTGACAAAGTGACTTGTCCAAAGTGAAATGAAGTTAGGCTTGAATCTTAGTCCCTCAGGACACTCACAAGATAATTGGCATTGGCCAATTTGGGTTCCAAAACCAAAACACTAGACACTTATCTTAAAAAAAATCCTGTTACAACCTGCGAAACACAATCTGAAGAACACAATTGATAAGAATAATGAGGAGTTGTTCCATGTAAAGACATAACAGTTCATTTCATCATTACAGCTGTGGTCACTGGTGCAGACGGCCCATTCCCATCAACATTAGTCTAAATGGGGGAAGTGCTTGTCATACAACAGAACAATAACTGTTTTTAGTCTATTCCACTGTCTGTTTCAAATGCTGAACCTAAACTAACTTTTATATAAAAAAATATTTTCCTGCTACAGTTTTCGGTAAGCAGCAAAGTCAGTGTGTGGTCCACTCTCACGATGTTAAAGCTGAACTCCACATAGATATAAAAAGACACAAATTAATTCAGCGGTTTACTTATTAATACATCATATCATATACTTTTGAAATGCATGCATTGCAAGCACCTGAATTTGACTTGGTATCTGTGCACTGCTCAGAATTTACAGAAAGAGCCAATCAGTTGTGCTGTCATGCTCATCTGCCAATAAGAACCATGCTGATATGTGAAGAGATGGCAGAGTGGCCAAGAGATGAAGTCATTGGTATCCTGCTTTGTCTTTCATTAGGCAGTCATACAGTGGGGAGGGATAAGACCTAGAAGTGTTGCGTAACTGCAACAGCGAAAAATAAAGTATTCTGCCCTACCTGACAGGGCTGTGCTTTGTTTCAGAAGTTTTTAAATCTTAGGACTGGATAGACAGAAATGTAAATCCTTTGGCAGGTTAAAGAGCTATTTTATATGTATTTTCTGTGTACATTTAGTGGTTTGCCTGTAGTTCAGCTTTAATTTGTTTCTACAGTGATAGTAAGTGTATAATAGATCACCCAAACACTACAGGCATCATTAGACATCGTCCCTGTCTTTTATTTATTTTTTGGTAGGTCAACCAAGAATCCTGCTTCTACAGTTTCTAGAGATACAGTAAAATGATTAGCTCTTGGTTATAGAAAGCAGAACCCCAGCCTCTAGTCCCCAATCTGCAGCAACACTGGTATAAAAACAGTTCTGTGTGAAAGCCAGATATGTGAGGCTGCTTTTCCATATACTGCATTAATAGATCCATGTCAGCATGAGCAAAAAAAAAAAAAAACATGAGAAAAAGAGTGAAGGGCCTAAACCAAGTGTTGTATATAATCTATCAATATATTACAAACAAATATATCATAAAACAATACAACTTAGTTTAGAAAAACTCACATGTGATCGTGGCTAATTTACAAGCAGACTTCCTTTCCTGTGGTCACTATATCTTATGTTTGTGTGCTGGAATAACACAGCTTAACGTGGACCTTTACCCATATCTTTAAATAACCAAAAAAACACCTTTCGGGCTGGTGCAGACCAGTGTGAAACGGGACGCGCGTCTTGAGATCGCATGGTCATGCACAATTGCAGACAGCGATTGCTGCGCAGCCCCATTGATTTCAATGGAGTATGGAGTACATCTGCGTTGTAATCGCAGAAAAAAGGTACATGTACCTTTTTTTTGCGATACACGATGCGCGGCTGGGGTGCCATTCGAAAATAATGTCACCCACAGTGCGATCGTCGGTGATGGGCGACTCTGTGACCACGTGGCAAACTGTGCGGTATCGTGCACGATTGCTGTGCGGTCACGGATCACCCAGGTGTGAACCTGGCCTCAGAAATGTTTAGTGATGACAATCTACAAACATTTCTAGATAATTGCAGGCTTTGCATTCCTTATTTCTCTTTTCTTTCCCAGTCTTCTGAGTCTGTACGATTTGTGCTAAGGGCAGATTACTAGATCTCCCTTTACTTCCTGGAACTCTGGCACATGTGACTAGGACATGTGACCATGCACATTATCTCAGGGAAGGAAAATGCCTTTCCCTGAGATCTCATGAAATTGCAGATGAGATTTCCAAGCAATGATCTGCTGATGTAACCCTCCCAGGATGCAACACTTTGGCACTTACATCATTTGTACCAAAACTGGACCAGGAAGTAGATGAACTCTATTTGTAAGTAAATGAAAAACAAGTTTGTTTAACTAATGAATGTAAGATTATTTTAAATCAGCATGCAGAGATGCATGCTGCTATGATTTTTAGTAAAAGGGGGTAAAGGTCCACTTTAAGTATCCACTGACCCAAATGGATAGGTCCCATTTAGGTCATGGCCCCAAATGGATACTTCATTCAGGACTTTTACAATTGGCATCACGTATTTATTGAATAATGTGTATAAAACCAAGCACCTAGGCATGCAGACTGCTTCTACAAACATTTGTGAAAGAATGGGTCGCTCTCTAAGGGGCTCAGTGAATTCAAGCGTGGTACTGTGAGAGGTTGCCAAGTGCAAAGCAAAGCGTCGGATGCAGTGGTGTAAAGCACGCCGCCACTAGACTCTAGAGGAATGGAGCCCTGTTCTCTGGAGTGACGAATCATGCTTCTCTGTCTGGCATTCTGATAGACGTGTCTGGGTTTGGCGGTTACCAGGAGAACGGTACTTACCTGACTGCCTTGTAACAAGTGTAAAGTTTGGTGGAGGGGGGATTATGGTGTGGGGTTGTTTTTCAGGGGTTGGGCTTGGCCCCTTAGTTCCAGTGAAAGGAACTCTTAGGGCATCAGCATAACAAGACATTTTAGACAACTTCATGCTACCAACTTTGTGGGAACAATTTAGGGATGGCCCCTTCCTGTTCCAACATGACTGCGCACCAGTACACAGAGCACAGACATGGATGAGCGAATTTGGGGTGGAGGAACTTGACTGGCCTGCACAGAGTCCTCACCTCAACCCGATAGAACACCTTTGGGATGAATTAGAGTGGCGACTGCGAGCCTGGCCTTCTCGTCCAACATCAGTACCTGACCTCACAAATGCGCTTCTAGAACAATGATCAAAACATTCCCATAGACACAATCCTAAACCTTGTGGACAGCCTTCCCAGAAGAGTTGAAGCTGTTATAGCTGCAAAGGGTGGACCAACTCAAAATTGAACCCTACAGACTAAGACTGGAATGCCATTAAAGGTCATGTGCCTGCAAAGGCAGGCGTCCCAATACTTTTGGCAATATAGTGTATATTAGTATTCTCCTCCTCTTCATGTAGGCCTTGGTTACAGAGACTCATTTAACAACTTTAACTACTTGCTGTCCTGAGCAATTTCTTAATTTTTGCACACACATGATCAAATCTGAATTTTTGGCTAGAAAACAGCTTAAAATCCCCAAACAATTATATATTTTCTGAAAGGAGAAGCCATACAGCATAAAAAATGCTTTTTCTTAAAATGTTGCACGGTATTTGCGCAAATGTTTATCAAAACCAGTATTTTTAAAAATGAAATAAATGAAAATGAAATTTAGTGCACAAACACACAATATAATACCCACTTTTGGTAAAATACAAAAGATGGGGTCATGTCAAGCCTTAAAAATTGTGTGCACTCGTGAAATTGCAAAAGACTACAATACCCCACATTTCCTACAGGCAATGCTTGAAAAGTTTTCATCAGTTTAGTGTTAACAGTGATTGATGGCCCTAAAATATTACATATATTACAAAGTGAAATAGCCAATAGGAATCTATGCATTCCTATGGTGGCTTGTTTTTTCTGACTTACGGCGGCCCCCGATGTCAGAAAAAACAAAAATGATCGCAGGGAAAGGGTTACTCTGCTCGATCGAACAGAGTAAACCTTTCCGGGAGACAGTATTTCTCTCCCGAGCGGCCGGGAGCAGCTATCTAATAGCGGGAGACTCCCGGGCGACCCCTGGCAAATCGTCATTCGACCCCCGATGGGGTCGCAACCCACAGGTTGAGAACCGCTGCCCTACAGCAAATGATGGCATTTAGAAATCCACTATGAAGCTCCAACCTCACTGCTTAAATCCATGCTGTGCAAGTTGGTACTCCACCTCCTATAGCTCCAAGGTGAGTTTCTTCTGTAAATGCAGGCCCGGAGCTCTCTGAAGTGTTTGCATTTGTGTATTGGTGAACAGATTGTGGAAGAAACGCTTTTCTTACAAAAATATTTAGTTCAGTGAGCAGGAAATGGAGCAATCCAAAAGGTGAAGTCCCTGCAGATTCAAAACAGCAGCACCAAGGAGCAGGACCAACGGCATGGCAATGTAGACTTTATATTTCTTTTTGGCAGAACTATTAATCACTGTGACTTAAGAAACATCTGAGAGTGTTTATTAATTTATTTATTTTTAACCATAGTTTTTTATTCAAGGTTTTGCACAATACAGGTAATGGAAACAGCAGTCGTGAGATCCATACAAAAGGAATGTACCAAAAGTAATCATAGAAAGAACAAAACATGGCCCAAGACCTGTTAATTGCACAGGTGTATACAAAGAATGACTTTCATAACCGATGGGCCTTTAAGGTTTCAATCAATACAGCATAGTACAATTAAGGCACATATCTTAATATTGAGGTAAAATAGAGTCCAGTGTGCACTTGACGTGCAGGACTGCGATAGCCCATGTGTCGGTAGGCATCAAGAGTGTTTATTAATTTTGCATTAGTGACTGGTTCTCTTGCAATCAAATGTTACAAAAATAACTGAAAAACACGCTCACTGAAAATAGTCTATAGCTTCATTGGAACCAGGAATCATGAACTTCAACTTATAAGAGAAAAAGCACATTACCATAAACTGACTTTACAAGAAAGTTATCACTTACAATCATTTTAAAGGATATATTGAATTCAGCAGCTGGTGGGACAATCGGCTAAGAATATCCAAATAGTGGATGCATTTGACTGGATGCAGTCACTGTTCAGGCAACAATTTCAACCTGGCACCTGCAACAGAAGCCGATTTGAAAATCAATTTTTGTCAAGCCGGGTGGTACCAACAGGGCCACCCACAGTTTGAATTTCTGACATTTCACTTGGAATCATCAGAAATTAGAGTAACGTATGGTCAGCTTAAAGGTGTTTCCATTTTTGCAGTCAAATGTGAGAAAACATCACTATAGGGTTATTCACTAAGCTGCCGATTGCAGCCGAGTGAATAACTGAGCTGAAGTGAAATAAGTCGTTCGGCTATTCACTTCAGCCCTGTACGGCTGATTTAAGCCATACATCGGCTGGCTTCGGCTCCCTTCGGTCCAGCCGAAGATGCTCAGCATGACTGGCTTAACCGAAGTGCAGAACGTGTTCGCCTCAGCCGATCCAACATCTGGATCGACTGAGCCGAATACCTGGCAGTTCACTCGCTGCCGTTGGCCCCTATTCTCATTGGGGCCTGAATGGCAGTGAGGTAATAGCTAAATGCAGCAGAAATTGGCTCAGGTTATTCTGTTTGATACCTCCGAGGTAGAGAGCAGAACAAACAAAAAAAAATTAAAACAATTTTTTTTTTTTTTTTAACAGGGTGGGGTTCCCCTCCTGATCCATATCAGACAGACCCTTTAGGTCTGGTAAGAAAGTTAGGAGGGACCCCAAGTTTAAAAAAAAAAAAAAAGTGCATGGTAGGTATTATGAGGAAGCCCACCTTGAAAAAAATGTGGGGTCTTTATTTGCGTTCGCCAGAATTGGACCGGAACGCACTGCATCTGGTGTAAACGTACCCTAAGACCTGCTACTTCTATCAAGCATGGGCAAATTGCAGGTTACCAAATATTTAGATTCTTGTAAAATTCCTGTCATGACTGGTTCTCTTTAAGGGAGGATTGAAAGCAGCTACAAGCAAAATTACAAAACCTGTTAAAATGTCCGCTGGCTCCGAGACTGACTGCTTCCTGAATCCTGAATTCACTTGTCCACCTTGATCCAAACTGGTCCAATCTCAGGCCACGCAAGGTAACACATTTATAGTTATCAATTATACTACTTCATAGATGGCCAAAGCGACATGAAACACATTCCAAGCAATGCAATTACCGTGTTTCCCCAAAAATAAGACACTGTCTTATATTTTTTTTGGCTCAAAAAAAAACACACTAGGTCTTATTTTCGGGGGAGGTCTTATTTTCTTTTTTTTTATTTATAACAATCCAAAGTTAATGCAAATCCAAATTAAATAATCCAAAATGGCAAAGTTAAGAATAGGGTGATCAGGGCAATCAGGGGTGTCGTACCTTCCCAAGCGCAATTTGGTAACCAATCGCTGGCCAGAATGAGCGAAGCGCACTTCTACTACCTCACAGGCGGAGTGCATTTGGTATCACTTCGCCTGTGACTGGAGCCGGCGCTATAGAGGAAGCATCGGCTTATGCGGCTCTGCTCCCGCCTCGCTTCCCCTAGCGCTGGCTTCGTTGGCACCGCTGATTCTCTCCCGCCTCTCCCGCGACTCTTCAAGTTCCCCCTTATGCCACCACCGGCCCTAGGAATGGTCATAACTAGGTCTTATTTTCAGGGTAGGTCTTATATTTTAGCAATTCCCAAAAATGGTACTTGGTCTTAATTTCGGGGTAGGTCTTATTTTCATGGAAACAGGGTATTAAACTGCCTCTGTGCGCTTTAATGAAAATGTATTAGTTAAGCTATTTTTTACGCTTTAGTTCTAGACGCAGATAGCAGATATAGTAAGAGGCGATGTTATCTTTCTCCTCCCTCTGTATCACATTCCAGCACAAAACACTGAAACTGTTAGCTGAGTGAATCGCTCCCAATTTGATAATTACAACCAAGCAGCTCGTTATGCCAGAAAAACCACACTGACTCCCTCATGTACCTTTTAGTTACTGGTATAGCCTTGGCCCGTTTGCCAGCTTAGCTAAATGGACCCTGAAGTGCAAGCTAATGCTACATGATATTAGCTTCCTCTTCAAATACTCTGGATGAGTAAACACAAGCACAGCCTTTGCCAACATTTTTCTGGCAGCAGAACAGAGAAGAGTTTTACTCTGCGACTTGGAGATTATCACTGAGAATATAACCCATCGCTTTTATAGCTTCTGGGCACTGCCGGAGAGAGGGTACCTCAACAAAATCACTATTCATGGGGGGCAATTTGCATAATAACTCTAACAATCCACATCATTTCAATTAACCCCTTTGGTACCATGCCAGAAACACTTTAGGTGAATATGACTTTTATTCCGCTTAAGTAGCAGGCACTAGAACACCGCTATGACCAAAGTGTACACAGATAGTGCAGTGCTTACCAGCCCTGGACATTGCTGGAAAACAATTAACTCCTAAAAATTAAAAGCATTAAGTTTTTCCAATTATTAAGCCCCATTTCTTGCGAGTTTATCACGTTGCATGTTTTCTTGCAATGGGCTGCTCTATGCACGGCAAAGAAGCTCCAGCACCTCTTTGAGCTTCAAGCTTTATGCATCTTGCTTGGCATGTTTGGGGTGCCATTAACAATGAAAGGCACCGCAAGCACAACATGTGTTTTTGACATGTTTTGCACGGGCTCATATAGCAACTAGTGGGAATAGGGCCTTTGGTAACATTTGCTAACACAAGAAACAAAACATGGCTAGCGCTTACAGAATTTTTATTGAAATATGCACTACAAAGGAGGTTTGCCACCTAAAAACAAGCGTCTCCCCAAAAATGAGACATGATGCTGTGATGATAAAGGGTAAGTCCACCAAAAACGTATAACTCGATTTTGTTGGATGCTGGAGGCAAAGACTGACACATGCTGAAATTAATAAAATTGGTGCATGGCAATTCATTGATTTGACACATGGTGGGGGTGTGCCAGATCCAAGTGCACTTACAAAATGTTGGGGTAAATTTAAGGTAATCTTCCACTGGGATCATTCTAATTTGTCTTGCCCTCTCCTTCCTGCATTGCTGCACCTTGCTGGCCTTCTATACACATCCCCCTTTCCTCTCCTAGCTGCAGTGCTGATGATCGTTGTCCCCCCTCCTCACTACAGTATTTATACCACTCGGTAATGGTGTATATTTAAGGACTGCTTCAAAATTAGAACATTGGCACAAGTCCTTCATTATTTTGGTGCACATGATCCGATATTTTTATAAACAGCACTGGTGCAACTCCATATAGACATATAACATTGTTAATTTGAAAGAAAACGTGCCAATATTTACACCACAAAACTGACGTATTTCCCTTTTTTAACTCCCCCCAAGACCTGTTATCTTTTGGGAATCATATAGGCAACATCTCTGCACTTGTGTTTCTGAGTGTGAACAGTTGCTGTGGGCAATATGAGGGGGTCACACTCTCACTTCTGGATTAGCAGGTTTACAAGATTGAGTCACTCCTCTCCTGAATAAGCAAAGCAACACCCACCAACACCAGCACTGAGCTACAGTTGGCGAGGTCTAAACACCTTTGTAACCAAATAAGGACAGCTTGGGTTTAATAATATTTAGGAGAAACATATAAAGTTAAGCATATCATTCTCAAGTCACAAAGCTTTAACACTAGACTAAAGAAGCCATACTTTGTTTGAATGTTCATACGAAAACGTTCATCAGAGCATTCAATCTTGCCATCATTGAGTCAACTAATTTCATTTGAAAGCCCTTGAAAATTTCACCCAGACCTGTTCCTTGAATGGAAGACATATTAAATACGTTTATTTTGTTCCTAGCATACGCACATTGCAATTTGTACAATTTTTCCTGAAAAGAAATCACATTCACGGTTAGAATTTAGTTTTTTCAGACAACTTCACTAACCATTAGAATCAACCAAATGTTCTAAAAATGAAAGTTTTCAAAGCAAAAAATGCTACTGGTGTACAGCCAGCTTAAGGCAATTAGCCATGTGACTGTAATTCTCACATTTTATTGAACTAAGAAAAAAACAAAAGAAAATAAAAAAAACAACCAACATGGTTTTTTAAAAATAAGCATACTTATCCCAATGTGATAGCTTTGTGAACTGAGTCTTTAGTCTCAAACAATGATAACTGTGCAAGCTTACTTATGAAAGACTTGAACTTGTCACTTTATTTGTTTTACTCTTGGACTCTTTAGGGCCCATGAACACAGGTTTAAAAAAAATGATGTGTTTAGATCTGTATAGTTCTATAGCACACAGACCCGAATGCCCAATATTGTATAATATGGACCCATGCACACAGTGTTGAATAGGATGATATTAGAAGAAGCAGCCACCTAAGGAAAATTGTCCAAGATTGATTTGTATGTATATGGAGTATACTGTGATCCATTAAGGAGAGGTGGAGGAGTAATAAGAGTGTTTGTAGCAGATATTATATGCCATTAGTTAATTATAACTTGTGGTCTACCTCATTTGATGAGTTCACTGAATCTAGAAAGAGCACTCCCCGGGGGAATATTAGTGGTGGGGCACTGAATTTGGAAGATTTGTTTTAGGGATGCACCAATACCGATACTAGTATCGGTACCGATACAGAGTATATGGCCGAGTACGAGTACTCACCCAAACGCTCCAATACTTACCTCTGATACCGGACCTTCCAGCCAGAAGGAGATCTCCCTCTGGTCGGCAGTGCCGAGGGAGCATGGAGCCAGCTTCCTTTCCAATCAGCCAGGCTCCATTTCCTCCTGATGCAGATATTGTTCACTGAAACCAGTTGAAATGAAACATGTAGGAAAGTAACTACTGTATTACCTACACAAGAATTTACAAAGTGATGAATACATCATCTGTATAAACATATGAACAGGTGAAATATATATGTCTGTATATTGACCCTTTGGCATGTATTATATGCATGGTTTTATGTTTTGTTTTTTTATGAGAATTCAGTTTAAAAGGAGAATTATGAGGTGAGTGATTTTCCATCAGCCTTATAATCTGAGCCGATCTGTGACAATGAAGCTGTCACAGGTCGGCTCAGTAGATCGGGAAGTGAGCCAACAAATACGGGCGCTCGCTCACTTCTCGATCCTGTGATGGCAAAAAGCCGTGACAGGGGAGGGACTGGATTCCCCCCTCTCCTGTCCGATCCTCCAGCGCTGACTGGCGGAACGGACAGGGGAGGGGGCGGGTACAGTTGGCTCTGCCTCTAGATAGGAAGAGCCAGCTGTCACTTACGGAGCTGGGTGGATCCAGACATAATTGTCGGGATCCGTTGCGGCTGCGGCGTCTCAGTATACCACGAGCTGTAGCTCGCGGTATACTGAGCTTAGGGTGACGGGAGGATGCTAGTTTGTGTCCTCCCGTTACCCTTAGGAGAACTATGGGCAAAAGCCCTAATCCCATAGTTCTCCTTTAATTAAAAAGAGATTGATTTTATTCTATTAGACTTGTGAATATATTAAAAGTCCCAGTAGAATATTCACATTTTCACTACTTTTGGTAGCTTGTAAACTGATAGCACAGAAATGGACATTGCCCATCCCACCTTCATTCACCCAGTGGACGAACAAGGTTAACTTCCTCCTGGAAAGAAAGCTTACCTATCTAACCTAACCTAACACAGGGGATATCCTGCTAAATTTGAAAAGATATTGACACAATGGCTGGAATCCCCCACCTTAGCACCATCTTCCTACAAACTGGTAAGATTATTAAGATAACTACTTGTATTGGTTAGATCTGGGAGGGTTACTGGAATTTACCACGATCAGCCCATGCTGTATGGAAAATCATTTTATTCTGTCCTAGGAATCTTGTGAATATAATGTTTAGCACTGGTGAACTGTATTTTATTTATAAAATGACTGCGGTGGTGTGACACAGTTGCGCAGTGAAGAAATTATGACACTCTCCACTATTTGGTCTGTGATAATGACTTATTACCACTCGGGTCTGGACTACACCCCTTAACCCTCTAACTGGATATGTAATAGGGTACAGAGCTTGTGCATTCTGCTACTGTTAAATGATGTTCCGGCTGACCTATACATGTAACTCCTTGATATGCCCAGTACGTTAATATACTGTACCTTGTCTCAAACCTTGTCAGTATGTGAGCCAACAAACAAGCAGGTTGCACGGTTGCAGGGTCAGCTGATGTTCCACCACAAACCCCTCACAGAAGTTTGGGCTTAGCTGAATGCCCCGGGTTCACCCCGCTCGCCTGCGGATTATACCCGTACACACTAGAGAGAGAAAATAGCTGCATTCAAGTTAGCGCAGGTAAGGCAAGATGGCAGTAGAGAAAACAGAAATCCTTAAAAAAGAGCCAAAAGGTCAGAGCTGGCAGCAGACAGACGTAATCAGGAGAACAAAGCCAAGTCAGTCCACGGAAAATCAGGTCAGAAACAAAAGGCACAAATGGGAGCTCAGGGAAAACAAGAGTTTTGCTCAAGCAAGGCAGTTAGGTCCGAGCTGGATTTAAATTTTGGGAGAGATAGGAGGCTGGGCAGGAAGAAGCAAGGTATATAAAGCAACAGGTGAAGCGGGCGACACCCATAGATGTTAGCTTAGGGTTAGTTCACACCATAAGCAGTGCGTTCCGGTCCGATTCTGGCCGGAACGCACTGCCTCGCATTGCGGCCGGCTCACTTTTTTGCCACGCAGGAGGGGGCGTGGCGGGCCATTGAAGTGAATGGCACCGTAGCCACGCCCTCCGGCCGCAATGCGATCAGAGGGACTACAAATCGTAGCAATACATTATGCAGCAACGCAGAATACCACCAGCTATAGATGACTACAAATACGAGCAACCCTTGCGGGTCTCAGGTGAGTTGTGCAGGGTCTCAGGAGGTTGTGCGGGCTCCATTTGAAAAGCTGACAACTACAACCCAAGCCAGAACCTTGACCCTCCCCATAAACTTTTCTGAAGTTTTGTCATCTTTGCTTACACCACACAGACACATCTCACCTCCACACAGACACGGACACATCCCATCAGAGCCCCATAGCAGGATTTCTCCTCTGAGTCTGCCCTGCTGTACTGTAGCCTGGCACAGAATCAGTTACTTTGATCTACTTGCAAGACTTTTCTGAGCTCCGTTCCCCGATATAAAGCCCTGTATTACCTCTCTGTTTTATGGGCTCTCACATCACTTTCATTTTCTTTTCATCTTCCTACTGGCATTATAACATCAGTGGACGATCCTGTTGAATGAGCAGCTCTCCTCCACCATATCCGATACAGATGAAGTGTTTCTAGAAATCTGCAGATCGGTGCAGCAGATGTCGCCCGGTGTGGTGCAGCGCAGGAAGGATCACTCCATCAGTTAGATCACCCATCACGCTGGAGCCCAAAGTTGAGATCGCTTTCCCTCCGTATCCTTATAATTAGAGGAGGAATCCCAACCCCGTTCCAGACGCCATTACCATCTCAGGCCGCAGTGAGGGCTGGAGCTAGGCAGCCAAATCACTTCCAGTATCGGTTTTTAGTATCGGGGCATTTTCACGACTACAAGTACACGTGGAAATGCCCAATATCGGCAAGGATACCAATCTCGGTATCGAGACATCCCTTCTGGGAAGTTAAGTCACTAGCAACAAAGTTAAACCAGTTTCAGAACGGGGCACAGGGAAGAGCTTTCTGACTAACAAAAGCATGCATTAGGTGGTGTCTGCCCTTAGGTAGAAATGTCACTTTTAAAAGTTTAGCAGGTTCGCTTTAAGAATAACCATATGATTGTCTGATGCCACGCACAGTCAAAACTCTGCATGTAAAAATCGTCTGGACTGATTCAATGCTGGAACTATATTGCACAATATAACAAGCAATGTATTCAAGATAAAAGAAGAATGAACAAATGAAAAACCTTACTCACCGAGGAAACCTCTCCTTCAACTTCTTCATACATTGCCGTGTAGGCTTCAAATTGCTGATGAAACGAGCAATCTCATCATACTGTGCCTTAGTTAACTTCATCTCTGTAACACAAACAAGCAATCAGTGCATATTGCATTACAAAATTCCATATATACCAAGGAAATGCAGATACATCAGGCTCACTAGTTTCATCAAAAAGACGCAATTATAGGGCTTTATACATTTCTCATGTGATATTAGTTTATTTACTCTATTACGTAAAGCTGAATTCTGGGCAAACAGCTAAGTACACAGATGAAATACATATCTGGGAGTTAGTTTACCTGCCAAATCAGTTATATTTCTGTTCATCCAGTTCTGAGATTTACACAGCTCTGCCACACAGCGCTGTCTGGCAAAGCAGGACACCCGATTTCTTTTTTTTTGTCTACTGCAGTAAGGGCCGATTCACATCGACTTGCATTAGGGCAGAAGCAGGCAACCTGGGCACTCTAGTTGTTGTGGAACTACAGGTCCCACGGGGCAATAAAACACTCTGACAGCCACAGACATGAGTCCCAAAGGCAAAGGCATGTCGGATTTTGTAGTTTCACCAAATTGTAGTTTCACCAAAGCTGCAGGGCCAAGGTTGCCTGCCCTTGCATTAGGATAACAAAGGAGTTGAAAGCGGTTTAATTGTATATTATAGACCCACTGCCTTATTGCACTCCATTCATTTTATATGGGCACCAATGTAAGAATATCATTGTAGTGCAGCTGCGTTCTCTAGATGCTTTGGGGGCCATTCTAAATGAACCATATTTTTATATCTGCCTGGAGTTCAGCTTTAAATTGAATTTTCTACTAATGGAAAATGGCTGCAGGACATACATGTAGTCTCCAAATAGCTTTACATTTCTTCTCTATAGAGCTCTGAATCTTAAGGCATTTTAATAGGCAAGTACAGACACTTTCCAGCAATGTCAGGAGCAGGAAGCATCTTCCCATTGACCGCCCATTGTAATGGGCCATTAGAGAGTTTTGGGAGCTCAATAAGAAGGGTTGGTATTTGGGTATTATAGCACATTGAGAAAAAGTTTTGGTCCTTTAAATTAGAGGCTATGCATTACTGAAACATTTTCATTAAACAAGGGGCAATGTCTGTGTTGTAGTTCTGAAATTGTATTTGAAAAATTGATAAGTGTGAAGGGATGTTATTCCTATTGGGGCATTATACATTTAAAGGAGAACTATGAGGTGAGTGATTTTCACTCAACCTCATAGTTCGAGCCGACGTGTGACAATTAAACTGCCACACATCGGCTCAATAGATCGGGAAGTGAGCGGGGGATTCTGCAGGGATTCCCCCCTCTCCGATCCTTCAGTGCTGACTGGCGAAACAGACGGGGAGGGGGCAGGTACAGCTGGCTCTGCCTCTAGATAGGCAGAGCCAGCTGTCACTCACGCAGCTGTGTGGATCGACAGTAATGTCGGGATCCGTCCCGGCTGCAGCGGTCTCAGTATACCGCGAGCTGCAGCTCGCGGTATACTGAGCTCTGGGTCATGGGAGGACGCTAGTTTATGTCCTCCTGTGACCCTTAAGACAACTATCGAGAAAAACACTTACCCCATAGTTCTCTTTTAAAGTGACATTAAAGGCTAATTTTTTTCCCCTCCCCCCAATGTTAGTGTAAGGACTTACCTTAAATCATCTTCTTCTTTAGTGTAGTTTTCAGCTTTCCCTCCGATCCAGCACTGACTCCTCTGTCCTCCTTTTCTCTTATGTCCCACGGTGTCTGTGCGGGTGCACGCTGCTCCATACACTTACCTTGTGTCTCTCCTCGCCTGCAGGCCGAACATCTGAAGTGCACATGCGCCCGCCCCAAGATCCATTGCCACCCGAGACTCTTCAGCTGTTCAGACGGGAGCGTGCGGCGAAGAAAGAGGTACGTTTAAACCTGTTTGAAAGGGTTTCTTTTTTTAACGTTTTTGTATATATCTACTGGTTGCTAGCAGTAGATATATGCAAAAAAAAAAGCGCTGGAGAGTTTATTAACCCTTTAAAGTAGTTATTGAGACATTTCAAAAATACACTAAAATCTTCATCATGCGATGTACTGTGTCTGGGGAAAAAAAGATCACAAGGCAAGTATTCTCCAGAAGACATGGCATTTAGGATCAGGGAACTCATGTGGCCTAGAACCCTCTGGCATGTGTCTCAGCTAATTATCAGTATCTGACCTCCAGCTGTAATTCTCACACACTGTACACATGTTGATGATCAGATGTTCCCTGTTTTTATCCCTAACATAAGCAACACGCTTAAACTATGTATTACAGTAATTTATATAGCACTGACAATTTACACAGTGCTTGTTTTATTTTCTATGTGTCTCATTCACACCACAACGTAGTGGGCTGTGCACTGGGATAGAGCGCAAATGTGCTGCACTGCATCGTGGATGCCACCGCAGGTTGCGCAGGGACCTAAATGGAGTGTGCAGAATGTTAACACGTGTGTTTGCAATCAGAATCTGGCCACAAAAAGGGGGATTTATCAAAACTGGAGCAGACAACATCTGGAGCAGCTGATCATAGTAACCAATAAGCTTCTCTCTTCAGTTAAGCTTTGAAAATGAGAGCTAGAAGCTGATTGGTCGCCATGGGCAACTGCTCCAGATTCTGCTTCTCTAATTTTGATAAATCCTTCTCGAAGAGTTTTATTTTCTCTAAACGCAGCTAAACTTAACACACCTAAACACAGGTAAGGGCCCAGTTTGAATGATACCATTAAATATCATTATATGCATTTACAAATTCTAAGTGCATATAAACGCAGGTTTGCCAGTGAGAATGAGGCTTATACGAGTCACAGAGACTTTGTTATGTTAGCAGCAGCCTGGCTGTGTCGCTTATTGACTTGATAAATGTCCCCCAAAGACTGACAACTGCTGTTCAACTCTTATTAACAGTCCCCCATACCACCTACCAAGTGTGTCACATGTTTCACTAGTCTGTATTTATATATGAGTGCTGTGTCTCCTGTTTACATTCCCCGTTCTCTTATAAAACAATAATTGTCATTGGATTCTCAGCTCTTACTTCTCCCTCCTGAGATTTGTAATTCATTCAGCTGACTCGTTCTTCTACAACTCTTCAGTCTCTCTTGGCTCTCTCACAACTCCTTCCTGTTTCTGTGCTCCAAGCCTCGTTCCCGCCTCAACTGCAGCATTCCAAGCCTCGTTCTCGTTTGTATTTTAGCGTTCCAAGCCTCAACCTCGTTTATGCTTTATTGTCCCAGGCCTCGTTGTTCTTTGTAGTCCAGGGTTTCAAGACTCGTTTTTTGTTATCTAAACTTCCACATTGCAAGTCCCGCGTTGTCTCCGCCTCTTTCTATCACATGACCGCAAGTACTAGACGAAATAGCGGTTCTTCTCTTCTTGCCATGTGCAATGTAAAAATATATATTTCTTCCCAATTGTGTTTCACATGTTCAGTGTATATTGTTGTTATAAATAATGTTGTGTACACCATAAAGTATTTAACCACTTTGAGTCCAAAGCAATTTTTTGAATCTTTGCACACACGTTACAATCTGACTTTTTGGTTTGAAAACTGTTTATAAATCAATATTTTTAGGAAAACATGCACTATAATAAATTATAGTGTGCACAAACAGAATATAATACCCTTTTTTTCATAAAATTTAAAAGATAGGGTTGTGTCAGGTGAATAGATAGCAAACATGTTGAGTTAACATGTTGCTCACCTGTAAAATACCCAAAACTGAATGCAGCCAAAACCGTGATCCCCAGACACTGGAAATCGACACATCCACCGACAATCAGGGAATGGCTAGCACGGGTTGACACAGTGGCAAACATGGAGGAACTAATTGCTTACGATAGAGACACCACACCTCAATACCTGAAAACTTGGACAGCCTGGCATCTGTTCAAGGGCACGGACTCTTATGTTACCCTCATTCAGTAAAAACCCGACTCTTTCAACCCAGAGGATCTATCCCCTTGCCCTATCCATTCTTACTACCCCCTAAAACCTCTACCTACCTCTAACACACATTTTTTATGTCTCGGGATGTATAGGGGGCGGGCGGGATTGGATGTAGGAAGGTCTGTCTCTCGTTTCTTCCCCCTTCTCTTCTCCATTACAGCCTAGCCCTCCAGGTCCCCTCCTCTCCTCTCCTTACCCCCATCCTCTTTGAACCCCCTTCTAGTCCATTTCCCCACTAATGCCAAAATGGATCACCCTGTTGAGTCCATCACCAGATTGGACCTCTTTTATACCATACACTCCGATAGCAGTGCAAAGCATTGGAAATACAGTTAGAAATCCGGACCAGTCCTTAGCCAAGGTCCCCTGTAGCATAGAGCCCACTCATTCTTGGAGATGACTACGCCACTTTTTAGCAACGTTCGGGCATACCAATATGGGGTGCCCCACCCCCGCTTCCCAAGAATGGATGTGATGACCGGCCGTCAAGGCAAAGAGCTCAGTCTACTCTTTCCCCGGACTCACAGGGGCTTATCCCCTAGACCTTCCCCCTCCCCCCCCCCTTCCTCTTCTTATACAGAATTTACTTCATGTTAGATACTTTATTGATGTATACTTGCTTGTACCATCAATGTTTGATATTTCTGATCACCTAAAGAAAAATTTACTTGTGAAAAAAAAAAAAAATGCCCATAGGCAACGATTTGGAAGCCTTTACCTTTCATCAATTTAGAGTTAATAGTAAGTGCTGGCCCTAGAATTATTGCTCTCACTCCAATGTTCGCAGCACTATGTAATATGTATATACACTTTATTGCCAAAAGTATTGGGACACACCTCCAAATCATTGAATTCAGGTGTTCCATGACATTACCTTGCTACTAAATATTCTACGGTCAGCTGTTTGTGGTATTATAACAAAGCGGAAGCAACTGGGAACAACAGCAACTCAGCCATGAAGTGGTAGGCCACGTAAAATGACAAAGCGGGGTCAGCGCACAGTGCGCAGAAGTCGCCAACTATCTGCAGAGTTAATAGCTACAGACCTCCAAACTTCGTGTGCCCTTCAGTTTGGCACAACAGTGCATAGAGAGCTTCGTGGAATGGGTTTCCATGACTGAGCAGCTGTACCCAAGCCTTACATCACCAAGTGCAATGCAAAGCGTCAGATGCAGTGGTGTAAAGCACGCTGCAACTGGACTCTAGAGAAGTGGAGATGTGTTCTCTGGAGTGATGAATCACGCTTCTCTGTCTGGCAATCCGATGGACGTGTCTGGGAACGGTACTTTCCTGACTGCATTGTGCCAAGTGTAAAGTTTGGTGGAGGGGGGATTATAGTGGGGGGTTGTTTTTCAGGGGTTGGGCTTGGCCCCTTTGTTCCAGTGAAGGGAACTCTTAAGGCATCAGCATACCAAGACATTTTGGACAATTTAATGCTCCCAACTTTGTGGGAACAGTTTGGGGAGGGCCCCTTCCTTTTCCAACATGACTGCGCACCAGTGCACAAAGCAAGGTCCATAAAGACATGGATGAGCGAGTTTGGGGTGGAGGAACTTGACTGGCCTGCACAGAGTTCTGACCTCAACCCAATAGAACACCTTTGGGATGAATTAGAGCAGAGACTGCGAGCCAGGCCTTCTCATCCAACATCAGTACCTGACCTCACAAATGAGCTTGTGGAAGAATGGTCAAACATTCCCATAGACACACTTCTAAACCTTGTGGACGCCTTCCCAGAAGAGTGGAAGCTGTTATAGCTGCAAAGGGTGGGCCAACTCAATATTGAACACTACAGACTAAGACTGGGATGCCATTAAAGTTCATGTGCGTCTATTATAATGTGCATTAATTCAATGTTCAATTAATTCATGTTCAAATAATTCAAGTGAAAAAGTAAATATAAAAGACGTGCCTTCTATAAGCACCAAAACAATCCCAATAGTGATAATAATATGCAAAACAATACTAAAAATGAATAAATAAAACATTTTTGTCATAAATGTGTTGCTCTAATCAGTAAAATTTATGAAAACCTCCGTGAACTTAAAGTGAATTAAATGTGACCAATATTATTCCAATTAATATAGAACATCCATGCAATATATAAAAAGCATCAAGGCTTGTTCCCACCAATTGCGGTGCGTTCCAGAGCGGTAGCTGCTGGAAAGCACTGTAAATGCACACTAAACTGCCCCCTTCATTCTGGGGCGGGAGGGGGCATGGCAGTGCATTGAAGTTAATGACACCGCAGCCACTCCCTTTGTGCGATCAGACACATGGCAAAATATTGCCTGCGTTCCGTTCCACTGCGAACACAAAAAAATGCTGAGTGCTCTATTTTTTTCGTTTGCAGT
>NW_017306870.1:109877-156900 GCF_000935625.1 Nanorana parkeri | reverse complement strand
GGGGGGGTTGCAGTGCACACATACATAAAAGCACACACGTACAAAGAAACAATTACCCCTCTGTTGGCATAGCTGGTCTCCAGTTCTCCAGGAAATCCCACTAGTGGCAGTGGCATCCAACAACGCTGAGAGTGTGGGGACAAGGCCATCTGGTGTCCAGGGCAAAGATGTCAAATTGGGCCACCCTCCCAGCATTGATGTCACTGGAAGCAATAATAACCCCAGCATTGGTGGTCAGTGGATGCAATAATAACCCCCAGCATTAAAAGAGAACTATGGGGTAACCTTTTTATCCCATAGTTCTCTTTAGGGTCATGGGAGGACATATGCTAACGTCCTTCCATGACCCAAAGCTCAGTATATAGCGAGCTATTGCTCACTATATACTAAGAGCGCCGCAGCCAGTACGGATCCCAACAATACTGTGGAGATGCACCCAGCTGGCTGATTGACAGCGGGCTCTGCCTATCTAGAGTCAGAGCTGGAGTATCAGAGAGGGACAATCCCTGTGGGGAGCATTGGCTGACAGTCATCGCTCTCTGCCGGGAGATGATCAGGAAGTGAGCAAGCGATGGTGTTCGCTCACTTCCTAATCAATAGAGTCAACGTGTGACAGTTTCAGTGTCACACATCAGCTCTAAATTTCTCAGCGATTAACAGCCCTCTAAAGCAGCAAATAACTCGTCACGTACAGTGTACGTGACAAGTCATTTGGTCCCTTTGTGGCTGGACGTACAGTGTACGTCTCCCGTCACGAAGGGGTTAATGGTCAGGGGACGCAGTAATAACCCTCAGCATTGGTGGTCAGTGGACGCAATCAAAAACCCCTGCATTGGTGTCACTGGACGCACAACTAACACGCAGCATTTATGGTCAGTGGAGGCAATAATAACTCCCAGCATTGGTGGTCAGTGGGTGCAATAATAACCCCCAGCATTAGTGGTCAGTGGATGCAATAATAACTCCCAGCATTGGTGGTTAGTGGACACAATAAAAACCTCCAGCATTGTGTCACTGGACGCAAAAATAACCCCCAGCGTTGATGGTCACCAGGATTTACATGACCTGTAAGTGTTAGACTTATGTAGCACTCCTCCTTTTGGGGTGCATCAGGATAACCCCCTAAGTAGAATGTGCAGGATAACATTTCCTTCTCAGGGCCTGGTTCTAGATGTGTGTTGGTGAGCTGTTAACCTTTTATTGCTGAACTCAGTTCTTGAAGAAAGGGTTTAGCAGTGCATGATAACAGGTACCGGTGTATGATAACAGGTATTAGAAGTAGCAGATCCTTTAATAGCAGCCTCATGGTAATTTTACCGGTCCTGTGATAGTAGCCAAGTAGATCTATGACCCTATAGGAGCAGTCAGTCTTTCTTAAGTAGCAGTAGGTCTTTCTCTATTCAGGTTGTCCCTTGACCATTTCATAGCAGTCAGGTACTAGGATTTGTGGGCATTGAATCCTTCTTGCAATGTCTAGTAGTAGCTTCTGCTAAGCTCCCCATGACACTCCTGACAGATGCCCTTTCTAGGCAGCCATCCTATTGCCCAGCTCCTTCTGCATGACACCATCCAGCAGTCCCAGGACCTCAGACACATTCCCCCAATTTGGGAAAGAACCAAAGCAGAGATCCCTCTAAGCAAGCATCCTCCCCAAGCTGAGTCCCAAGAAGTAGGGAATACTCTGGAAAGGTGACATAATTATATATCATCTTCCCAAATCATACCTGAACAAGGACCTCAGTGATTGGTTGGGTCACATACATAGCCATAACTCAGTGATTGTCCCTCCCACAATGAGTACTGGAACCGCGTTCACAGTTACAGGCAGAAACAATCAACCCTCTGATCTTAGGGAAGACCTGCAGAACCTAGAAAATGGTAAACAAAAGCTCAGGCTGATTACAGCCTAGCGCCAAACACAGTCAAATTAATTAGGGATCCAACAGCATAGGACAAGGTCCCTACACACAGGGCTGTATTTCCCACAGGGCCACCGAGGCCTGGCCTCAGGGCAGCAGGGAGTAGAGGGGCGGCACAGCCACAGGGCGGGTAGTTCCTGGGACCACGGCAAGGTAGTTCAGGATGGAGAGCGGGGAGCAGAGCAGATAATGTCCGTTCTCCACTCTGCTCTGTGTAAACACTGTAATGGGAGAGCTGCACTCGCAGCCTTCCCATCTCAGCTGTCACAGGAAAGCCAGTACACTACTGTGCTCAAACTCCTCTATTGGAGGTCACAGGTTCAATAAAGAGAACCTGTCACCTCCAAATGCTATCACATAGGGGGTTGTTAGCTCCTCTGTGATAGCAATAAATGTAATTGAAAAAAAACCAAATAGAAATGGATAAAAAAGTAAAAATAATAAAATAAATAAAAATTTAAAAAAAGTAAAAAAGAATAAGAAATAATAATAAAAATAAAAATATAAAAAAGTACTAAAAAAGTAAAAAATAAAATAAAAAATGATTAAAAATAAAGTTTTATTAAAAACTATTTTAAAGATAAAGATAATAAGATAAATACAAATTAAAAAAACAAAACAATTAAATAAAATAAAAAAAGTGATAAAGTAAAAAATAATTTAAAAAAATTAAAACCAACCCTGCCTCCCCTGCCATCTGGTCACCATTCTCCTGGGGTTTGGCGGGAAGGGGGGCACATGGAGGAACCCAGCCTTGGGGCAGCAGAGAGAGTAAATCCAGCCCTGCCTACACTTATATATTACTTATCATGCATAGCAATTACATTTGAGGACCAGGCATGACCCTCTTATCAAGGTGTCATCTTGATAAAGGGGCCTTGCGTGGCCCTGAAACATGGATATCATGTTGCACATGTTTGCTGCATATGCATCAAGTCTGTGGTGTACTGCCACTGCCACTGTTTATTTGATGCTGCCTCCATTGCCGTGCATTTACCACATTTGTTTAGCCCATGAGGGGCAATATGGAATAGACTTTTCTGGACTGCAGAGGACACCTAGTGAGAGGGTACAACAATATGTCATACATATTTGGCAGTCAAAGCAAATTTATCAATATTGTTTGCCAACACATTCACCCCATTAAAAAATAGATTCACCAACATATAGATTTGTTTTTGTTTTCATATTAAACTATATTTCTGTAATATATTTTAGTAACTTGAACTGTTTTTTTCAGCCAATAATAATGACACACCACAATGGGACAGCCCCCCTTACTTGCATGAATAAGCTCTGTTCTAATTCCTGGTGGTTACATATGGCATAGTAATAGGGAATGACTGCACAGCTGAATACAAATCTCACCCATGCTGAAAACTATGCAGATTGGAGGAAAGCGCCCTCTTCCCTTACTGGCTTGTGGCTAACCAGCAGCCCTAATTACACACTTACATCGGCCAAAACCAGTTTTCATCCTAGTTTCCTACATACAAAAGCCCTTGTTACAGGCTATAGTGGCTTCCTCCACTGAAACTGAATCAGAGTCATTTAGTCCTATAATTGGTATAAATACTTTATACTGACCTGCCAAGACAGGAATAGTATTGGGAAACCTTTTGCCAAAAGGTGCTTAAAATAACCTTGGGTTAATTTAATAGCAAGATACTGTGGTAATATGAACAGCTATGGAATCACTAAAAAATACCTATTTCCACTTTTGTCTACTTTCTTAGCAATGCTTTACACTTGCAAATATGCCGACCTGACACCCTCAGAAATTCTATGACTGGTTCTAACTCTTTCACCACATAATGTCACTGACAGCACATCCTATTGCAGGACTAGACTGGAAAACAGGTGATCCGAATGGGGCATAGAAGGTAAGGTTTTTACTGGTTCAGACTAGCTCAGTTAAAGTAGTATTAAACTCTCAAACTTTCTCTAATAATAAATCCAGATCACACAAATATACAGTGAATTCCCAGTTATCTGGCACCTACGGGTATTGGTAAGTACCAGATAACTGTAGTTTCCGGAGTTAATAGTAACTCTTAAGCAACAAGCTCTAGTTTCCACAGCTGACAGAGGAATGTAAGCAGCCATGAGTAATAGTCAGACTGCTATTGGATATTTCAAATTACAATAGCCAATAGCAGGCTGGCTGTTGCACCCATCCGCTGAGCAGAGGAGCAAACCTGGAAGATAACTTTCTCTCTCAGTTCCACTCCTCTGATTAGAGGGCGGGGTTTCAGTAGCCAGCCTGCTATTAGCTTTTACAATTTGAAATAGCTAATAGCAGGCTAGCTATTGAAATCCTGCCCACTGAGCAGAGGAGTGGACCTCAGACAGAAAGTTCTCTCTCAGGTCCTCGTCCCCGGCTCAGTGGGTGGGTACAATAGCCAGCCTGCTATTGGCTATTGCAATTTGAAATAGCCAATAGCAGGCTGGCTATTACTCCCCATTGTCTACATTCTGCTGCCGAACACGGAATCTAGCTGCCGGCCAACAGCAAGATGTAAACAAATAATTTCTTTAGCAACCTAATAAATTTGCACTAAGCAACCGACAATGTTTTAGTGTCAATCCGCTAGCCACCACTCTAATCTCACTCCTGTGATGGACTACAATCTCATGTTTAGTTTACTCATTTGTATTGTCATTGTAGTCCATCATGGGAGCAAGCTTGGAGCGGTGTCTACTTTACATCATGCACAGGGACCATGGGGAATAAAAGTTGCCACCCTCCAGAAGGAAGGACAGTGTCAGCACCAATTAAGAGATGATTTGAGGATCTACAGCCGAGTTATACACAAATAAGATGCATTTTTGTTGATAGTTAAGGTACTTGAATGAATTTTTAAGGTTTAACTCCTGAGTTTAGTGTCACTTTAATGTTTTGGAAAAGCCAAATCAAAGTCCAGATCACCATCTAATAGAATTTGTGGCTGTGCATGAAAGAAAGAGAACAGAAGTGCAAAACTGAGACCTATCAACTCTGACTCAAAGGTGCATCCACCAAATGCAGTCACACTTATGCAGTAATTTATTTATTTAGTGCTTTTCATTGTATATTGTGTTGATCAACGTAAGAAGAAGAAAAATCAAATCCACAGTGATGTTCTATGGCAATAAAATATAAAAACTTACAAGAGGTGAATACGCTGTATAGTCACTTTACATTAATAAGTGTTCACAATGATGCTACATTTACTCCGTTCTGTATGTTTGGCCATCTGACTGCTGTTGGGCAGCTGGTATTTACTTATCCTTTCTTCTCAGTGTGTAAGCACTTTACTGCAAAGCAAACTTATGTCATAGTTCAAGATAAGCACTCCAAACAGAGGCAATATTTACATTACTTGGCTGGATTTTTTTTTAAATTATTAAATCAACGCTTGCCATGTTTTTCATAAGTAAAATAGCACATACAGGAACATTTTGTACACTGTATAATTTTGGAGGTTTAATAAATGAATGGGTGCATGTTTATTAACTAATAGTTCTCAAAAACAAATGTTCAGATCTGAATCTTTTGACCGTCATCTTATGTGGTCCCTCATCCCTTATATTTTCATCATCACTTATGGGCATCTTTAGTTGTTTCTTTATTCTTATCCATTATGCCAACATTTGCTTATTGGCATATTAGGAATGGTAGGCAAAACTGTGTCCACAGAATTCTGTCTGAGCACTGTAGTAGCTGTCATAGGAACATTCTGTAGACATGGTCATGTCTACAGCTCATTCTCGAAATTGAGCTCAGTTTAAATGTTGACATTGGTGACTAGAACATGGAGAGGAGGAAGTGTTTGTAGTGTTTGTAGTCAGGTGATGATAGCAACACTGCTCTTTCACAGACACAGTGCAGCAAGTGAGATGACATGAAGTGTGTTACTGGTATGATCATCAGGTGAAAATGAAGGGTGATAAATGCACAACTAAGGACTGGTAAGCTCCAATATTGTCAGTTTTTGTTTTGGGTTTTAAAAACACTATAACAAGAATAAAGAGGATACACGGTGGGACGATGTATACCTGTGTGCTACAATAAACTTTTCAGTAAAGCTTGCAGTGTGCGACCTGTCTTTTTTTCTGTGACTAACTGCTGATGCTGGAGCAAGATGGACTCGGCCGGGGTGCTCATTCTCTCTGGTGCTGCTATGAAGGAGCGGTGATATTGGGCTATGGAAGTTAACTATAACGAATTCCGCTTGCAAAGTTTTCAGCATTACAGTGCTGTTTTAAAATGTGTGGAAATGTGTTTGTGTTTTTTATTTAAAGGTAACTAAAAATCTAAAAAACAATCTGTCCTTTGACATTGCCAGTGCATAACCTTATTTTGCTATTTGTTGTTTTAAATCAATGGGAATTTTTTTTTAAAAAGAAGGTAATTCCCAAAAGGCTGCCACCCGATACATATGACAGAAAGTCCTGGGTGCCAGTGGAGGTATTTCAAACTGCTGCATGTGCTCTCCTTCAAACTTTTACCCCCCACAAGCTGTCAGCCATGTTTCACGATGGAGACTAGGCCTTTGCATTTTACAAAAGTCTTTAAAGCTGTTTCTTTCATTTATTTTATTAGCCTTTAATGAATGTAATTAGAACCCAAGTAATTAAATGCAATTGTGCTCAGTATGTTCCTGTTGTAAATTGCCCTAAACAGTGTGCATGGTGTGAACAAATTTGTGGGATTAATAGAGGATGGATAATGTTTTTGGATAGTATTTCACACTAAACGGCCACAGAGAGAAACAAAGGACTTGGTGCAGTGTTATTAATCTTAGTCAACTGACAGCTCAGGGCTAATCTGCATTAGTGAGGCAGCGGAACACAAAGGGATGATCTGGATAGGTGTTGCCTCCACCATCATGTCTGATTTGTAATTGGAAAGTAGCCTGAGAGCACAGACCTAATATTGGGACACAAGGACGGATGGGTGGACACGAGCGTGACACACGAGGCCTCATTATCTGGTGGAAGAACAGTGAGGAAATAGCAGGGCAGATGTTACAATGAAATGATTTAGGGCAGGAAGTTACTGCATCTTCTTAAATCAAAGCTGCCAAGTGACTGTTACCCCCTCTTGTATTATTTCTTTTTTTTTTCCTTGAGATAGAAAAATTCAATTTCATATATGTTTACTTTTAGACTAATCAGGCATTTTTTCATAGAAATTACAAATATATACACACAATTATTGTTTGCAATATACAGTATACACTGCACATATACTGCAGAACTGTTATAATATATATGTTAATGCATGTATTAAACAAGGCTAAATTAAGATCCATTGCTGTGTCATGTATAGCCACGCACAACGTTTTCACTGGATGCAAAGATAATTATTTAATGTCTGGAAGTATTATGAAATTTATTGGCACTGTTTGTCTTTCGCTACTCACCCCTCCAGCCTTGACATTCCATAATGGGTCAACACATGAGAAAAAGTTACTACCAGCCAATTCTGCAAGTAGTAGATCATTTCCTTTCCTGTATTGACATCTTTTAGCAAGCAGGTTCAAGGGAGTTGCAGAGGACAGTGGCATTAGGTGTCTGGATCTAATCACTTCAGAGGAGATATAAAAAGAAGGTAGGTAGTACACCCTCCACAGACACCCACCCATCATTCTCGCAGAGTTGGGAACAAGAACAGGGACTCGTCTTTACGGAACAACAGGTTTGCACCATCATTACCATGTCCTTTAAGTCCTCCATTGCTATCAAAGTTCAGGAGATGGGATATATATGATATTATCTCGGTGGTATAGGGTCCCGTGGTAGGCTTATTCACAAACCTGCCGAAGGAAGCCGACTGAATAACCAAGCCGTAGTGAAGTGAGCCGAACAACATTCGGCTATTCACTACGGCTCAGTACGGCCCGGTCAGCCGAATATGCTCAACATGTTTGGCTTAGCCGAAGTGCAGGACTTCGACTCAGCCGATCCAACATTTGGATCGGCTGAGCCGATTCTCCGGCAGCTCACTCACTGCCGTTCGCCCCTATTCTCTAAATAGCAGAATGCCGCCGGCATTCGGCTCGGCTATTCTGCTTGGTACCTCCGTTGTTATTGTTTAATGACAGTTCAGCGTCACCAGGTCATTTGGGGATACTGATCTGTCATTATAACTGGGAGGCTGTCATTTGCGGGGAGAAAGGCCAGCCTTCGGTCGAGCCGAAGCACATGCCTCTGGCTCGGCCGAGCCGCTCGGCCGCCTTCGGTTGCTGTACGGGCTATTCACTATACTGAACAGAAGGGCTCCAGGGGCCGAAAAGAGCCGAAGGCTCAGCTGTATATAACTCCCATAGACAGGTTTAAATACACAGTTTACAAATCAGATGCTTCAAAACGGCAGTAGCTAAGTGTTTTTTTATATGTAGGAATGTCATAATTTAGCTTAGTTATTTATAAATGTTAGTGGCTGCATATCTTATAGTAGCTTATGTAATGGAGACTTTTTATTAAAAGATCTACTGTACTATTATGGTTCACCAAAAGCTGACAGCTGTCACCACACAGTAAACTTGTGGCACCAGCAGGGGGTTAGTACACCAATAACCCCAGTTCAGTTCTCAATTAGGTGTTAACTTTTTACTGGTATTATTTTCCTTAGAGTGGAGTGGATTCAATAGCACTTTAAATTAAATCAGCATGTAAAGTGTCTTAAAAGTTTGTCTTAGTATCTGAAAAAGTAAAATATAGTTGTAGATGACTTGACTGTACGATCTTTAATAATTCATAGATATCCTCTTTTCATTTGCTGAAAACTACAGCTGTAGTCTAATGTTATGTTTGAAATGTGAAATAGACAGATTTATTTATCCTAGAACACACAGTATTCACTGAAATGAAACATGACAGACATGATATCTTGGTAACACCTCCTGCAAATAGATATCACTACGACTACATTAATATGTCAGTTTTTTGTTCAGAACTCCCAAATCTCAATGATTTGACATTGATATTAGGCCTGAGTCACACAGTAGGAACTTCACTTTATGCTCAGGATAAAGTGCTTACAAATATTGAAATCTACAGCCAAACATGAATATATCGTACCACTGAATGTCTCATCTGTTTAGCATAATTCTTATCTAACCTTTACACATTACTTCTGTTTGTCCTGTAACTGAAAGAGGAGGTGGATGATCTTGTTTTTTATATATACTGTCCATAAGGACCCCTTCATCCAGACCTTAATGAAGGGGTCATTATGTGGCCCCGAAATATCACATTTTCTTCTGTTAAAAAATAAATGTTCTTCCCATGCTTTATTCTGGTGAGTTGCTGACACGCATACACTTTGGAACTTGTGAATAAACAGCGCCATCCATGCCACTTCTTTGAGACATTAAAGAAAGGGTCAATATGTGGACCCAAAATTTCACATTTGCCCCACACTTTATTCCAGTGTATTGCTGACGCTTATGAGTAAACTTGTGAGTAAATAGCACCACCCGTGCCACTTCAGCACCCACTTTTATTTCTGCCTGTACACTGTATGAAACGTGCCAAAATTTCCTTCTTGAGATTTCCCCATCACCTGTCAAGAAAGGAAATGTTTTCAAGGAGGACACTGAAGAAATTTTTTAGCATACTAAGGAAGGGTTAGAACTTCCAGCAATGTTTTTATTTCTGTCTGTGTCTTACTGTTCCAGTGACAACATCTCACCTATTTCTTCTTTTGCTGTTACATGGACAGGAAGTAAGGTTAATTTCCACAGATAGGGGTCACAGATAGAAGTAAATCTGACAGAAATTGTAACACTTCCCAAAGCTTAAAAAATAAAATAAAATGCAATTGGCTGGATTTAGTCTTGAAATGGGATCCAAAAGAAAAAAATCAAATAGGGTTTTGAACCTCCATGCAATAACACATGAATAATCTCCTTCAGCAACCCCGTTTGTAAGTAAAAGTGGTCCTATTATCCTACCATTGTTTGTATTTTCTTAGCATACCAAAGTCCAACTATACAGATATAACAGAAGTAATACTTATCCCTTATGTCAGATAAGCCATGCTGTAATGTCAGATTTAAATCTGAATTTGCAGATCATGCTGCTAAAGTGTCATGACCCTGAGGTTTCATGGGTTTGTGTACAACCTCTATTTTTAAATAGTACAGACATTCCTCGGTTACCGACTTACCTGCTTTGCGACCACTCGCACTTACGACGGACTGCCGATCGACCTCCGACCTTGCGCGTCAGCGTCAGTGCGACGTGTCACCTGGCGGAAGTGATGTCCTCCGATCTTCACTGCGGGTCCCGGTAAGTATTTTAATTGCTCGATGTACAGTACACTGTTCGGTACTGTACATCTGCAACGCTATACCGTACTGTACTAATGCAGTACAGTACTGTATAGAGTTCCTCACTTAACAACCAATTTGTTTAATGACCTGGTCGTAGGAACGGAACTCGGTCGTTAAGTGAGGAATACCTGTAGTAGTATAGGATTCCCTGTGAGGGAATACCCTTTGCAATCTGATTGTATAATCTTCTTTAAATTTACTAACGGCTATGTAGTGTAAGGGCCTGCCTTAATGGACAGAAAGGCAACTGATTGTTTAGGTAGCGCTTCGACTGCAAAGCTTTGGTAGATCTAAAGGAGATGTGTTCAATCAGATTTTATCATATGTGGTGATGCTTTAACACTGCCTGGCTTTCACCAAGGACCTCTGTAAGGTACTTGAGAAACATGGAGCAGCTCTACCCCTTTGTCTGCAATCTCGCAGCTGAAAGCTCGATGCCTGGTAAAGCTTCTGCCAGAGCCTTCACTCAACAATAGGTAAAAATTGTCATTCGTAAGAGGGTCATTCAATTCAATACTTTATTTGCAAAAAGGCATAACAGCAGCAAACAAACAAATGCTTGTTTGTAAGGTACCATTTTTCAATTACATTTTTTGTCTGACAAACATTTCCATTTCCATTGGCCGCAAACAGAGAGAGGTCAGACAGCCTGTACTCAGACAGAGTCATGCCACAAGCAGAAGATTAGGAAATGTTGTGTTAAAACAGAGTGAGAAACAGTACACCTGGCCTCACAAGGAAGTAGCTGGTGACACAACTGACAGTAAGGGGAAGGACATGCAGATCTCTGTAAGAATTGATGTAATTGGAAGCCAATATGAAGAGAAGTACACATAACCCAATGTTCTTTGAGGAGCTCCAGAATTTTATTGTAAATTCAGACCTCATATTCTTTCCTAGCTTTAAATTTAAAGACAGAGCCATCTTAGCCTCTATTAAGATCTGCAGCTGCTATGGTGCTGCACATGTGACCAGCTATGAAACCAGCCATATGAGGGTTTGATAGTTTGGTTGAGGGCTGCCATAAACACATGGCAACTGTGACAGTAATCAGCAGAGGCATGCCTTGAATGTAACTGTTTTGGAAAAGAGTTAAATCAGTGGATTTAGTTCCATTGTAAATAGCTTTGAAGGAGCACGGTTGGCTATAAGTATGCCTGGTACAAGTTTAGTCACATAGATGTGTGCCCTAGTTTCTGTATGTTGCTTGCCAGAAACCCATGGTAGTACCCTAAGAGAAAAAGGTTCAGTGATTTAGTGATGAAATGTACAACATAACTGGTTCTTTGGTTTAATAAGTTATACCAGGAATGATAGACTGTCCACAAATTGTATTAACTTTAAGATTTCAAATCTGATATTATTTGTTGGAGAGAAAGAAAAAGTCAAGGCAACCATTCTGCCACCCTAGGATGGAGTTTTCCTCTTTCATTATTAACAAAATGTCCATCCAAAGCATAGTATTGGATTCTGTGATAAATGTATTGCTCTTTGGTAAACCACACTCAAGCAACTTGTGATGGCTGCTCAACAGGTAGACTTGGTGGTTTCTGGAAGTCTAGGGGCAGGTAAGGCATACAAGGAAGAGATTCAGATTAATGAGCTGTTTCCTCTTAACAGATACTTTAACACACAGGACACCAAATCACCAGGGGTGTAGTGCACAGCTGCCTTAGCCAAATTATTCCTAATAGCTTCTGGCACACAGTGCCAGAAAACAGTCACACAATCAGAGTATCATAGCTGGGTTCACGGAAGGCTTTGTAAAAACTGTACAGGAAAATTTTCAGAGCAGGATCCAGGATCAACTTTCTCCAGTAATAGTGAAGTCAAGATAAGAGGTCTGTATATCAATGGAACAATATTAACAACCTTAGAAAGAAAACTCCTCAACTATAGCATAGAATGGATCCTGAAGCAATTTAGAAAACCTTCTCAGGCCTTGGGTTCTTCACTTTAGCATGACAGTGGTGGCCGGCGGAACATCTCCTCTTTCCCGTCGCGGGCACCAGCCTGCACCCTCCATCACAGCTGTGGTGAGACCCGGCACAGCACAGGGGTGTCCCACACCCGCTCACACAGCCCTGGTGAGACCCGCACCCTCCAGTACAGCCCTGGTGAGACTTGCACCCACCCACAAAGCGCTGGTGAGACCAGCACACAGCCCTGGTGAGAACCAAACTCAGCCCTGGTGAGACTGCATGCAGCCCTGGTGAGACCCCGCACATTCTTCTGAGACCACACAGAGCCCTGGACAGACCCCTCACAGCCTCCTGAGATGCAACACATCATTGGGAGCAGCACAGTGTATGTAGTTTCATATTATTCTGCATTGCTGTATAAATTATTGCTGCGATTTGTAGTCTTCCATAGCTGATGGTATTCTGCTTTGCTATATAATGTAATGCTGGGATTTGTAGTCCTCTATAGCTTGGAGTCAGTGGCAGAACTACCAGGGTCGCATCAGTCGCAACTGCGTCCAGGCCCTGGAGCATCACCGCTGTCCTAAAATCGTTAATCTGTATTGTTTTAGAAAAACTGTCACAGGACACTAAAAGAAAGGTATCAGTAATTGGTATCTATGAGTACTTGAGGAAAAGTATCAGTGCTCGTATTCAATCTTTTTTAATCATAATCACCTTACAACCATCGCACAACGCAGCTTAACACTCAGTTTAGGGACAACCCAACAAAAGCAGGACTAGAAATATAAATCAGAGCTCAGTCTGACTACAGCCCAGCTGAACCAGTTTTGAGTAATAATTCTGTAAAAAAAAAAATTTGCATCGCATGGTATAGTGAGGATATTACACATTTCATGTCAGCTGTAAAGTTCTCCACATCCATTTCTATGGCCAGGCTCACATCTGCACGATCCGTGACGGCTCAGTAATAATGCACGATACAGCGCGGATTACTGTGCGGTCAAGGAGTCGCCCACCACCGCCGATCGTGCTTGCTGTATCATTATTTTCTAATGGCACTCCAGTCACCCAGTTGCGCCGGGCAGATTGCGCGGTTTCCCACCACGATTCTGCCCATGCAGTCAAACACGATCGTGACTAAAACAGCAGCGCGTTGTGTATCGTGAAAAAAGGTACATGCAACTTTTTTCTGTGATTGCCATCCGTATATAACACCATTGAAATCAATTGGGCCGTCCAGCAACCAGTGTGTGCAACTGCACACAATCTCGCGGTCCTGGGACGCACGTCCCGGATCGCCAAGGTCTGCACCAGCCCTGAATGTGAAATGCAGTGAGAAGAGGTATTGCACTAAACTATTTGCGGCCAGTCAAGTTGGCGGTAATATCCATGCTGGCAGCCAAGATTATCATGAACACAGCAAGTATGCTCTGATCTAGCTATACTCTTATGAATACTAATATTTCTATCTGCTCATACATAACAATGTAAAAAGCTAATTCTAGCAGGATTTATATACTGTAGATTTGTGTATAATTAGTTTATCATATATTTGATAACTCAAGAAATAATTTATTGTGATGCTTTATAAAGGTAAAAGGTATTCTTTAACTTTAGCAACCTGACACAGGATGATAAACAACTAATTATCAGCATAAGACAATCACTTGTCTTTCATGAGTACTCATCCAAGCTTATTTAGTTGGACAGATGATCTTATATACTGTAGATGGTGAACTGTAAAGTAAACTGTTGGTCTCAAAATCTATGACGATTCTTAATGCAGCAGGTCTCTTAGTAAAGTAAGAAAGAAATGCATTATGAGAAGATGGCTCTATATACTTAGCACAGTCAGTTGAGGGATGTGAAGGTAAATGAAAGGTTACACTTTGCCCCTTACTTTGTCAACACTGTTTGCTGTGTCAATAGCTAGTGACGGCTGTCAGGAAAGAGCACAGAATAAGGTCAATAGCAGGGGCACGTATATCACGGTCTGTGTTTGAATATGGAATATCAGCCTAATCTCATGGTTAAGGCTTTTCACACCCTGCAAATATCAATCAATATTCATCTATTGTCTCTGCTTAAAATGCCAGAAGTTTGAGATTGAGAGATTAGCAAAAGGTGTAACCAATGGCTAGAGAACCGCACTGACCACAAAACTGTTAATATGAAGATGTTAACACCTTATGCTCCATGTCATTTATTTTAAAGAAAAACTGCATACTGAATATTCTGATTCCAAAAATATACTACGCAGTTTGCCAGTTTGCGGAATTCACAGCATGGTACTGGGCTCCAAGAAGATAATTTTTGCCAAAATGCTATAAAAGTCATACAAAGACAAGTAACAATGTCTGTATCATAAAATACCAGTAATTAATGCAGCTCTGTATTCATAATACATCATGGGGTGGGGGGCAAGGACTGCACATGAGAACCACTGCAGATCATTGCCTAAACTGGGGATATGAAGCTGACTAGCTACCTGGGGCATAACTAGATTTCACAGGGGCCCATAACAAATGTTTTATGGGGCACCCTTACCAAACAGAAAAAAGCATGTTCCTTTGCCTTGATGGTAAGTGTCATAATAATGCACTTTTACATTGGTGATCAGTAAGAAGTTGAATGCCCCTTTACATGAGTGGTCAGTGGAAGGAAGAATGTGGCCTTATATTTGGTGGTCAGTGTAAGAAGGAATGCTCCATTGTTGGTGGTCAGTAAGTAGAGGAATGCTCCCTTAAGCTGGCCATACACCTTACAACCATTGCACGACTTTCGATGTGCGATGGTTGTAAGGTCATTAAAATTTCGTACGACCTGCCCATTTGGACAGGCAGATCGTACTTGCGATCATCGCAAGCCCTCCCAGCTAAGGGGAGTGCTTGCCAATAATTGCAATGCTGAGCGGTCAGTGTGCGCTTAAAAAATAGCGTTTTTAAAGGAGCAGTGATTTTAATGTTACAGTGAAACTATAAAAATTAAAAATTCATTTAAATATCATGCCTGGGGGGTCCCCTTGAACTGCCTGTAAAGTGGCACATCTGTACAATGTATAGAACCTGCTGCAGCAAAAATGACATTTATAAGAAAAAAAATACATCGGAAAAAAAAGTATGCGGTTCCCCCTCCCAAACAATACCAGACCTTTAGATCTGGTAGGAATGGGAATGTTAGGAGGGACCCCATTTTAAAGAAAAAACTGTGGTACTCCCCGAAAAGTCATACCAGACCCTTAAGATCTGATAGGAATTTTAGGAGGGTCCCCATGTAAAAAAAAAAAGTGCATGGGGTTCCCCCACAAAGTCATACCAGGCTCTTAAGGTCTGGTAGGAATTTTAAAGCAGAACCACACCCCTAAAAATGGGGGGGGGGAGCGCGCCCCCCCTCCCTCCTATACCAGGCCACATGCCCTCGGCACTGGGAGGGTGCTTTTCCAGGGGCGCCCCTGGAAAAGCATCTTGTCCCCGTGCCGATGGGGACGAGGGCCTCTTCCCCACGAGCTCTGGGGCGTTGGTTGTGGGGGGTGTGCAGTTGGTGGTGGTGTGATGGGGGTGGGGTGGTGGGTGTGGGGGGGGTGGGGGGGGGGGGGGGGGGTTATTCACATCAAGATACCCCTTTGATAAATGGGAACCCAGATGCGCCCATCCCTTGTGAATGAGTAAGGGGTATGTTTAAAAAATATGCCAGACTTTAAAGAAATTCCTTTAATTGAAAAAACAAAAGACAAGTTTTTGACAAGTCTTTTATTAAACCCTCCCCCCCATCCACCAACGTAATCCAGCGTCAATCACGAGGTCCAGCATTGTCCGCGATGATGACGACTCGATAAAATAGAAAATAAGGCAAAAAAAAATAGAAATAATTTTTTTTTTAAACCAACGCCCGCCGACCTGTCAGCTCACGACGCACTCCCGGCGCAGAATGGCATTTTGACAGATGCCGGCAAAATATAAACAATTGGGCGGAGCTAGCAGTGAAAGCTAGCTAGCTCCGCCCAACTGTTTACAGTTGTACGGCATCTGACAGGTGAGCCATGAATTGGTAAAGTCATCATGACTTTGCCCAATCATGGCTCTTAAAGAGTACTGTGCCCTGTTTGGGCAAAGTATTGCACCTGACCTATGGTCAGGTGCAAGGCTTTAGCCAATCAGGGCTCACAAGGCACTGTGCGGTGCATAGTGCCTTGTGGGGCGCTTGACGGGCGAATAGCCCCGCCAAACGCCCTGACAGTCCGTGTGTTCGCCGAACACACAAACTGCCATTTTTTGAGTCGAACTTATGCTCGACTCGAACATCGAGCCCATCCCTAATCACTAGGCATTCATCTGCTGCCGCAAAGTGACAATCCATCTTAAACACAGTTGTGATCCATTTTGGGGCCCAACCCATGAGTAAAGAAAAAAAGGGGTAGATTATATAATTTTCATTGTTCCTAATGCCTCCCTAGGTGCTTTGGTTCTTCATGCTGAAGTTGTGGGCTAGACCAGGATATGAAAACACAAGGGCAAGGTGCTTGTACATACTTGCTGATGCTGATGCCTTCTGTGCTTATATGCTGCTTAGTGCTTCCATTGTTACTTTTATTAATAATAGTGAAAACATCAAGGGCAGCAAGTAAACAGATAGGGACCTATGCGACTTAACTAAATAAACTTAAATAGACCTCTGTCTATTGATGGGCTTTGGAGAAACTGAGATAATCATCCCTGCTCTTTCAGGAAAAGTATTGCCTGAGACAAGATACTTATCTAACCTTGTAACAGGAACATATATTGCAGCCGTACCATGTAGCCATCAAATATATACTGGCTAGTTAAAAGTTCTTAGGACATCTATTGTCAGAACTGTTTTTATCATATCACTACGGAGCCAGCGCTAAGAGCTGCAAAGATTTACCTTGACTGATGTAACATTTGTGTGTGCTTGCTTTTTTTTCCTTTCCTAATATTCATGAGGAGCAACATGGAGCTTTGACTGGACAGAGAAAGGCCCTGACACTGTTTTTAAGTGCCAGAGAAATTTATGGAGGCCTGGGAATGGGGTTCATGGTGAGGCTGGGATTGCAACAGATGTGGTTAGAGAGGTACAGCATTATTGTACAGCTGCTGGTGTGGTATTCAATTGCATTTGGCACGTTCATCTTGGTGCATTTTTTCGGGTCTCAATTTCTTGGTGTTTGTTGATACCAGCATGCCATTGTTAACATACTATGGCATATGCTTTTGTTTAGTTTTCCTGTATAAAAGTATACCTTTTTTCCTGTATAAAAAGCATTAGGATTATGGCAGCTGTAAGGTTGTGAATAAAGGTTAGGGATTAGGTTCAGGGTTAGGGTTGAAGATTAGTGGCAGGGTTAGGGGTTAAGTTGACAGCGAAGGGTTAGTGTTAAATTGAGGTATGGTGTTAGGAATAAGGGTCTGTGTTAGGTATTGCATTGAGGATTACGGTTAGAGGTTAGGGTTTTTGGCTGTGAGGTGTGGCTATTGCCTTCCTCTGCTAAATGCTCACTGGTAATGACAATTTACTTGTATGCAATTTATTGCCAAAAACGTAAGAATTAGGGCTTCTATGCTGAATACAATTAAGCAAAAATCAATGAGCTGTTAGTCTGGTCTATTGGCACCCACTCCAATTACCGATTGTTCCATACTTTTACAGTGGAACCTGGACTCTGTGTGCTGGCAACCATGTAAGTAAAACAGCTTATGTTTTCTGTAGTTGAACACAAACTCTTCAACAGAGACGGAGTTGAATCTACATTAAGTGCTGGACAATCCAGGTATTGTTTTTTTTTCTATTTAGATGCTTCCTTTGTTGCTTGGATGCTTTGAAATGCTGTTTATGTCCATTTACAATTGATCTAAACCCAACCATTAAAATCTCACATAATCTTTAGCATGTTATTGTAATTTCAAAAGTTTTTCCCAATATTTTTTTAATATGCAGAATTAATTTAAAGAATACCTGGTGTCCTGCCCATGAAGGGTCTTATTTAGGGTGACAAATCTTTGTCCCTGTCCCCCAGTTGCTCTCTTGCAGTCTCCTAAACAAGTGCGTCCGAAGTAGCCATGCTGATATTGTCTTAAAGTTGTACTCCTGTGCTTTCACCATGCCACATATTCCCCAGGTAAAGGCGATAAGCTACTATGCCGACACACATTGAACAGGCATGGTCCACTTATTGCGGCTATCATGAAGACGTTCTAGACCAATCATGTGTAGCCCATACTGGAATGAGTATGTGTAGATGGGATTTCATTTTTTTTAAATGGCACTTGTTTATGATGCACAGTGCTTTAGCAAACTAAATGGGCTCCAGTCCAGTTAGGGTTTAGACACAGTGGAAGCAACACTGCAGTCAAGAATATATATATGCGTATAAAGAGAGAGAGAAAATCCCCAAGACACAAGGGAGAGTGTGAGCATTCCAAAGCGCTAGATGTCAAGATGATAACCAAATAAATAATTGTACATGCAAATATTGGAAAAATAATCCCTTAGGCTACAAGAGAATATGAGCACAAAAACCACCAGATACCACTGATAATATAATGGGGACAAAATCACACTCACAAATAGGATTAGATGCTGTGGACAACATGGGCACATAAACCACTGGGCACTATGGAGACTGCAGGCACTAGTGGATGTTTGTGGGTTATATTGGCAGAAAATCCATTATTTGCCAGAGAACATATGGGCACAGGGCGAAAATGGGCACAAAAGCCACTAGATGTTAGAAAGAACACAGAGACAAATACACTAGACCCCAGAGAGTATACAACATGTTGGAGACTGGGGGGTCCCTTGCCAGCCAGTAGAAGCACACCTAGACCTTGGGGTTGATTTACTAAAGACAAATAGGCTGTTCACTTTTCAAGGGAATTTGCACTTTGCACAGGAAGTCATCCCTTAGATTCGTGAATGAGGTGAAGCCCTGTTGACTTCCATCATTCAATCATGTTCAAGCAAAAATGCTGTTTTATTTTGTTTCCATGCACGTGATTGGGTATTCTTTGCACAGTGATGCATTTAAGTTATCATACTGACTTTTTTTCTTGACATCATATATTGTTTTATAATTTGTTTAGTACAATATGCTATGGTAAATGATGTTTTGTTGGTAATCTTACTATTCAGCGTTTATTGCGGTTATCAAGATGTTATTATGGGCACAAAGCTGTGTTGTTGAATTGTAAATGTGGCATTGATTTTTGCCAAGCCATAATTGCTGAGTATGTAATTTAGCTGTTTTAAGTGGTGTGTGTGCTTTAAGATGGTATACTAAATATGTTGTGGTTTATACAATGCAACAAATGTTCACCGCTGTATTGGTTACTGAATTACAATGTTGTGCAATAATTAAAGGGAAAAGACTAGCAGCATAGGTGTGCTCCTCAGGCAAAAATGGGGGAGTATAATAGACATTAAAAAAAATTTGTCATGGATTTTTTTTACTGCATGCTATACAGCTGTAAAATAAAAAAAGATCCTATGTGACAGACTTTCTCATAGCTTCTAGCTTTAGTACCAAGTCTGCTGCATGATTCAAGAGTGTCAGTTCTATGTCCCAGTGTATTCTGTTAGACCCTATTCACACCAGGGCGACAGTGCTTCAGCACGCATTACGCACTTTTTTTTAGTGCATTTTTTTAGTGCATTTTTTTAGTGCGCATTTCAGCGCGTTTTACAGTCATTTTCTGTTCATATGTAATAACTTTTTAAGGTGCGTTTTCAGCTCGTTTTCAGTTGCCCGTTGAAAAGCAGTCTCAGCTGCAAAAATGTGCTAAAAAAATCTGCACGTTTCCATTGAAGTCTGCAAAGAAAAAGAGCTGATCAGTGCCTCAAACAACAGCTATATTTTTACGCACGACTCAGCGCGTTTGCGCCAACGGCCCCCATAGGCATACATGGGATTTTAATCAGCGCAGAAAAAAAACGTGCAGCGAAACGCCTTGGTGAGAATGAGGCCTTATAGTTGTTTGATAGTTCACCAATGGCTGCACAGATTGAATAACAGTCAGTGCTGTAAGGTGAACCTTGTTCTATCATGGATTCATAAACTGATCAAAGGCATTCCATATGGCAATAGCCTGCAATCAATCATTATTTTCTCCTTCAGAGACTATGCAAGGCAATCAGTGAGCGTCTTGGGTGTTTTCATATAGGAATTGACATCACATCATGAAGGGGATAATCCTTGTATTGATTTTTGTTGTGCCTTTAGGATGGGGTTGTTCTTTAAGCCATGGTTGCTCTGTCCACAATCTGCCATCAGCTAGTGTGTTCATAAAGGAGCGGTGGTTATTGTGCAGAACGGGGAACAGAAAGAGCCGTCTAGGTGATCTGACCCTACCAATAGAAAAAGGAGATCATAAAAGCAAGATGATGTGACAGTTGCTAGACAAAGATCAATACATTTAGATCCTTGGGGCATACATCCCACCAGTCTCTATTTGTAGATTGTGAAGGGGCCACCTCTTTGGGGAATAACAAATAGTGACTGCTGGGTACGCACTTCAGCATCCATGTTTACCACATTTTCCTTGAGCTTTGTTGCTTGAGCTTGTTGAAAGTTGTTAGTTGTATTTAACTATGGTTTGTTTGGAGACATAGATCCCTGATTAAAAGTCTGTAAAGAAAATGAAGATGACTCCCTGTTATTGGGGCTACAGAAAGTCCTGTGACTTCCCTCGGGAGCCCCCATCCCTTTTCTGCTTCAGGATTTACCTAAAATTGTCTTGAGTCTTTACATTTGAAAAGGCTAAGAGTCCTGGTATTTCTAAACCAAGGCCTCGGTGTAGAAATATCACTTTACATACACAGACAAGTCATAGTTCTCATTCCCCCATCATCTTGGTTAAGCACTTTCCCAGTCACTTTCCAGAATGACAGTGGTAGTTCGCCATCAGCCAGTCTTATGACGTCCCTCGTGAGCATCAAATCCCTATTCTTCTGCAGGATTTACCTAAAATTGTCTTAAGTCTTTACATTTTGAAAGAATGAGAGGTAAACCAAGTCCTCGGTGTAGAAATATCACTTTACTTACAAAGATAAGTCATAGTTCTCATTCCCCCATCATCTTGGTTAAGCCTTTTCCCAGTCACTTTCCAGAATGACAGTGGTAGTTCGCCATCGGCCAAAATAACCCATAAAGGACAACTGGAGCCTCAATTCATTTCCACAGTGGCAATTCTTGAGCACATCCAAAATTGTTACATCCACTGGCAGATGGGATTCTGCACCTCATGCCCCAAAATTATTCGGAAAGCTGTCACTGAAATATATTTTGGGAAGTTGACATCCATTAGTTTAGATTATCATACAGAGTGTGATGGTTGATGTTATGTTACAGCACCAATTCAAATCTCACAAATGAAATGTTTTTAATATGTGCCTGCAGAATTATTTTCTCGCCCCGTGCTTTATCAGAAGGTGCTATTGATTTCAACAGCAGTGTGCTGTGTAAAAACTCAACATGTCTCTTGATAGAAAGCCTTTTGTTCCGCTGAAAGCGGTTCAGCCTTTCGCTGTGTGACTTTCTACTGCCCTCTAGTGGCTCTTTCAATTAGTTCTGGGGCTGTTCGGGAATATGCACGCTTGTTCCATGCTGCATGGTGTGCACATCCTGAGGCTTGTGATTACAGGAGCTTCATAAATTCCTTTTCTGTTAGTGCCAGTGACAGTTTATTGCAGAATCATAGAGAATCAGATTTTATTATTCTTTGGGAAAACTGCACAAGAAACAAATATTTTGATTACAGGTAGGGCATCCCTCAAGGCGTTATAAAAGTGATCTTATTATTTTTGAATGTGTTTTTCTAGGGTCACATCAAATAAATGTGTGCAGATGCGGAGAAATGAGATTATCTGTAAATGCACATTTTTTTTTTTTACGAATGAAGATAATAACACTATATCATTTACCCAAATAGGTAATACTCATGCAAACATATGGGTTACTAAATAGCACTTTATCACGAGGGCTCTGTTTAGGAACACATGAAGGTTGCACAGCCCCCCCCCCAGATATCAATAACTATCTTACAGAATTATATTTTAAATGAAAAGCAGCGTATGGCAACACGATGCCAACCTTCTATCCATGCAGATGGACTGTACAGATCCCAGATCTGGAGTCTGCAAAGGGGCTGTAGGTGGCTAGATACAATCAGAGTCAAAAAAATTCTTGTGACTCATTTTAGGTGTTCCTGTACCCCCTAGAAGTGTACAGTTTCACGATTAAGAGTCTGCAGGTAAACTAGAGTTGACTAGACACTGCTAGAGCCACTGAAAGTCTTGTGACTCCCCTCAGGAACTCCTGTGGCCCCTGTCCTCCCTTCATTATACTGAATGATTTATACAGATTTATAATTGGCTAGACATAAAAATGAAGAAAATTAAATAAATAACCCTAATTAGTAAATGCACAGTGCGCAGAAGGCGCCAGTCTGCAGTGTCTGCAGAGTCAATAGCTACAGACCTCCAAACTTCGAGTGGCCTTCAGATTGGCACAACAATAGTGCGTAGAGAGCTTCATGGAATGGGTTTCCATGGCCGAGCAGCTGCATCCAAGCATTACATCACCAAGTGCAATGCAAAGCGTCAGATGCAGTGGTGTAAGCACGCCACCACTAAACTCTAGAGAAGTGGAGACGTGTTCTCTGGAGTGACGAATCACGCTTCTCTGTCTGGCAATCCGATGGACGTGTCTGGGTTTGGCGGTTGCCAGGAGAATGGTGCTTGCCTGACTGCATTTTGCCAAATGTAAAGTTTGGTGGAGGGGGGATTATGGTGTGGGGTTGTTTTTCAGGTGTTGGGCTTGCCCCCTTAGTTCAAGTGAAGGAACTCTTAAGGCATACCAAGACATTTTGGACAATTTCATGCTCCCAACTTTGTGGGAACAGTTTGGGGATGGCCCCTTCCTATTCCAACATGACTGCGCACCAGTGCACACAGCAAGGTCTATAAAGATCTTGTTAATTTTTTTTTTTTTAGGGTGCGTGCAATTGTTTGGACACAAGGGGGCTCTTGAAGGGGGATGATCACAATGCATAGATATATTGAAGTTGATTATATAAACTGAACTAACCTTGTTACTCTAAGGTCCCTGAAGAAGGCATGTGGCCATTATCTAACATTGGATGAAAATAGGTTTAATCTTAAACTGAGAAGGATTCTTTACTGTTAGAGCAGTGAGAATGTGGAACTCTTTTCCCCAGTAGGTAGTATTAGCTGAGAGTTGATAAATTGAAAAAAAACCTTTTAGATATCTTAATTCAGGGATTTATCTAATTGCCAGTATGGGGACTGGGAGGATCTTTTTACCCACCTAAAGCAAATTGGCCTATGCTTGTAGACAAACCTGTTTGCCTTCCTCTGGATCAAATTTCCAAAACTCTCACACACAACACAGAGGTTTAATTTGATGGAACTGTGCCTTTTTTCAAACTTATCTATCATGTGACTATGTAACAAACCTGTGGCTATCTGGTTATATCACTGAATGCAAGCTTTTTTTTCTTTTACCATTACGATTCAGACCATCAGTTGTTGACTTTCCCCTATGGATTTCAAATGAGACATTTAGATAGCTGGTTTCCACATAGCTCCCAGATCTTCTTTTAGACCATATCTTCAACAGCCACAAGCTCAGTAAACTGATGTTTTTGAATAGTGCCCAACTGTCCCTGATTTGGAGGCGCTGTCCATTTTTTGGAGGTAAATCTGCCTGTCCCTCTTCAGTTGTTTCTCCATTTGATCTGATGCATAAATTATAGTATTTGTTATTTTACAAAGCCAATACAATGCAAATGTAGTTCCCAATAAGTAGTGGTGGGCCAGAGGATGTGTCCTGTGCTTACAATCCCTCTTTCCTATATTAGAAGGTTTCTCTTTCGCATTGGGAGGTATGCTTTTGGTTATTGTTATGACCCTGCCAGCTACACAGGCATTATAATTGAGTTCTTGAAATCTACTAAAATACTTTTTATATTTCGTTACTTCTTACACAGCCTGCAGCCAGGAAAGTAAACATAGGGATTGCAAGATCTCAATCAGTCCCAGCTTAATAAAACAGCAAACTTCACTATGCTGAGTACACATTTAGCACTTGTTTCTCACTAATGTACTAAAAATGGCAGAAGTGCAGATGCATAGATATTTAATATGGCCTATACTCAAATACAACAATCTTTCTGAAACAGATACACAAAGAATAAGGTAATGTCTTACATTCCCTAGAGAAAATGCTTCTTCAGGCAGAGGCGTATCTACCACAAGGCAAACTAGGCTTTTGCCTTGGGTGGCACTTTCCAGGAGGGTGGCAAAAAATGCCACCCTAAACCAATGAGGCAGAGCCTCACCTGCCATTAAGAGTTAAAAAAAAAAAATTCTCCTTACCCGAATCCACCGCTGAGCTCAGCCTCCTCTCTCCGATGCTGGCTATTTAAACAGGGGCTTGCTGTATCCAGCTTCTGAGAGGATAAGTAAAATGTGCAGTGGGCTTCCCCGCTACGCTAATACCGCAACCTGTCAGCAACTCACAGGTTACGTAAAATGTCTTAAACAGGAAGGGGTGGGGCAGATTTAGATATGGGGGTCTTGCCTAGGGCAGCACATAACCAAAATACTCCACTGGCTTCAGGTTACCTCCAGTGAAGGTTTAACCTTTGGATACATGATATCTTATCAAGCTGAGGATCAGCCAATCTGAATTCTGATCCTGCCCTTCAGAGACACTATGGGGCTGATTTACAAATCTTCTGCCCAGTGTATAGCTTGGCGAATGCCGTTCACATGGCACTATTGCCGCTAATTGATCACTCAAAAGCATAGGAATTTCCTACGCTCTTCGGCTCCATTAAGTGGCTGTAATGCCGTGTGAACGGCATTCACGCTGGGAGGAAGATTTATCAATCAGCCATAGGCTTTTTGGTCAAGTGATAGCACTGGAAGAAGCCTTGAGCGCCATTATCTCCTGGTATGAGTATTAAATTATTGTTGATCTCAAATCTGTTAATACAAGCCTAAGTTAAGGCCTGAGTGTAAGTTTGCTTTTATGATTTATTGGTGTTAGCACATACTGGACAAATATTAAAGTAAATCCCAATTCAGGACAAAGTGATATAGTCTCTTTTGATTTAAAGATAATCTTTCACATTCTAAATAAACTTTTTAGTCCCAGTCTATCGTTTGACTATCATCATACCATCAAGCCTGTACTGTAAAAAACTCACATCTGTTCTGAGGCTAACAATTTCATTTGGATTCATTTTCTTGATAGTTATTTACTTAGTGAAGGTAGTGCTGAAACAAGTGGTGGCACTTTTCATTGTATGATAAATGATCTCCTTTGTGTTTCTACCCTTGTATTATTGTTTCAGAGAGTAATACGTCCTTGGCTTGTCCTTGCAGTATCTCAGGTCCACATCTGTACCGTCATTTGTGTTTTAGGGAGTATGACAATTTCCCTTGATGCGGTCATACACGGGGCATACATTGTATGACCTGACTTCTGTAATGTCAGCTCTATATGACAAATAATGTTCAGAAAATATTGTATGCTTGCAAACAATATAACAAGATAACTCGCTATACAAATCTCAGGGCAGCTTTTTTCAGCAGCTTTTTTTGAAGAAAATTCAGATGACAGAAGATTTTATACATAAAGAGGCTGTTGAGGTTTTTTTTTTATCATTACACATGAAGTCACTTGTTTAAACATGTAATCTGAAATTGGTTATTACTATATGCAGGATCTGTTTCCTGCGTAGTAGTTCTGCACCATGGTTGTACATTATTGTTCCAAGTACAATATTGTTGTCAATTTGGTTGACTGAAAAATCTAATTCTCTATGTGTCTGCGGTTTTATCTCAGCAGTTTTTGATCAGAGAGGCTGAGTGACTGAAGTGTCTGTCAATAACCTTCATAAGGGGCCTTAAAGTCGAAATACAGTTTAATATAGAAAACCACTATTTAATCCATTTATGTAGTCTCCTATTTCATGTTGTTAAATAATGCTAGTATAAGTACCTGGACTCTTAGACTAATAAAGTGCTGCCTTCTGTCTGCCCATCACTTTCAACAACTTCCTAAATTCTCAGTGTACTTTGTGTCTCTTTACCTGCTGCTTGATGTGATGTAAACTCGATTTTCAAGACTACATATCCCATCATGCATTGCTTCCAGCAAGCAATGATAATGTTACATTGCTCAGACCTGGTTCATACCTGTGTGTTTGGAAATCCGCACACAAACTCACAATTTAGACACGTTTGCGGCTACAACCCCAATTGCCAATTTTCAAGGCTATGAGATTACACAAAGAGGAGGTGGAAGAAGAAAGGGCGTATTGACTGCAGTTGCAGGCTGCTTTGTGCATGGAAGGAGAAGGAGGAAGAAGACTTTGACAGCCACTCAACTGCCTCCTGCATGTGTTGTGGCTGTATAGCAAGGCCACTCTGAGATAGAAAAGGCAGACCGTCCTTGCCTCCATGTCAGAAGTTGGCAACTCCCCTGATGCCTTCTCCTCTGGCATGCGATTGCATTGGCTGTAATGAATAACCCACCTGACTCCACAATGTTGTGAAAGCATGTCTTTGCACTGTGCTGATGAAACCTCTGTCTGTCCGCAAGGTAGTCTGCCACAAAGCCTGTATATCTGCCCACCTGCTTGCTTGCCCACCTGCCTAACTGCCAAAACGCCTATGCACCTGCTCACTTGCCTGCCAGGAAAATCGGGTAAGTGAACACTGAAGGGGTTAATGGGGGATAAGAGCATTGACACTGACCACCAATGAAGAGGGGGAGAAAGTTACCACCTCTCCCATTGACCATGATTCCCAGAGGTTTAACAGCATTGCCACAAATCACCAATGCAGGGAGGAGGTTAAGGGGTTAACAGCATTGCCACTGACCATTAATGCACACAAGGGGTTAATGGGGGTTAACAGCATTGCCAATGACCTCCAATGAAGGAAGTTTGAAATAGCAATGTCTTTTACCACCAATGTGTTTTTTTTAACTGTGGTTACAGACAACAATGCTGAGCGTTATTGTTACAGTCGCTAAAACAAATCCTGGGGATAATTTTACAGCTGTTGACACTAATTCAGGGGGTCATAACTGCGACCACCAACACCAATGCTGGGAGTTACTATTACTGCCACAGACATCAATGATGGGGCTTATTATAGTCCACTCCCCACTCCTTCACTCCTTTCACCTGAGGCAGGGCATCCTTCCATTGACCAGCAATTTAAGGGGCAATATGTTACATGATCTTAACTGCTGCAATGTTTATGCTGTGCTGTATGTTACATTCTCCTGACCAACAGTTGCGGGTTACTAAATAGCCTGATAGTGGTACAAAGACTGCAGCAAACATGTGCAGTGCATACTGTGCATAGACTCAGACTCTATTTAGCCATTACCCTTTAAACCATACACAACATTTAGGCCTATGTAGCCATGCCCAGTTTTTCTTGCATCGTGCTGAGCACTACACATTATCCCTTATCTAGGCTGTCCCTCTTTATAAGTTTGGATGTATCCTATTGCAGTCACTAACACCAATGCTGGGGGTTAATTTCTAGAATCTATTTTAGTTTATAGTACGAAATGTACTAAATATTCCTTTACTTGATTGAGAATGTGAAGTGGAAATTTTGTCATTGGACATCTTCTGGCACATTTTGCTTAGAGGGTTGCCTACCCCTGCTTTATATGGTGTGGCCAGACTATTGCTTAGTCCTGCAGAATCTAGTCACCACCTACTACCTCTGCATATAGAATCTCTGCTTCTCCCTTTAGGCCTGTCTGATATTTATAATAAAGATAACTGCCTAAATGTCATAGCAGCTATGGTAATAGGGGGGGAATAGATATGTGGGGCTTTGGTGCACACTACTTTACTGCACAAGTCTGCAGTGAAGTGCTACAAATGATGTGTTAAATAGAAGAAAATTAAAAAAGCAGCAATAAAACCTAAACAAAAAAAGGCTGCAGGTCAAAAATATTTAGCCAACCACTCTGCAGTCTGCACTCCACTGTAATTTAGCATAATAAAACACAGTATAGCACTTTATAGCAACTAACTGTCCCTACACACCCTGTCAGCTATCACTATACTACTCCAACACACATTGACGAATGGCTGCTGGGAACCCACCCTTTTTTAATAAGGGGCTTACACATAACAAACCTGCCATTTTTGCTACTTTTTAGCCAGCCTACCTAAGTTTAAAGCCTATGCAGTGCATTATGGTTACAAACCTTATAGGTCTGCGAACCTACAGTGTGCGGTGAACCTGAACCTCATCCCTTTTAAGCATGTTAAAGTTTATTAAAAAATCTAATGACTGGGTTCAGAACTAAATCATAGCTGGAACATAGCCCTTGGACATTGGCCTGTGTAATTATTAGGCATCTTTATTGTGCCACGTTCTTCCATGGAGACTATATTAGGTAGCACTTTTGCCCAATGCAAAGTCATATTCTATGCATTGCAATTACTTTTAAGCCAGTCAACAAATTCCGATGTAAAAGGCATTTTATATAAGAATAAATAAGATGATGTTTCCGTTACTTTATTCCCCAACAATTGAATGTTACAGGGTGTTTCTAATCCTGTGTGATTATGGGTTTCTGCACATAGAATAGCTCTCCTGTAGTTGTGCTAGTCTATTAGCTAATGCTTTTCAAATAATGAGCACGACTTAGGTGTTGGTGCCTCTAGCAGAGAACCTATAGTTTCTGCATACAAAATCTATTCTGTTAAGTGTTTCCGAAATTTCCTAACTGCAAAGCTCAGGTATTCAAGCAAGTAATTGAGAAAAAAAAGTGCTTTCCCCATGGGTTCACCTCTTTATAGTGAGAATACTAATATCCTCACAGTTACTGTATTAACAAGACCTAAATGTTACATATCAATAAAACATATGGTAATCCCCAATTTTATTGCTATTTCAGTCTAGCAACAGCAGTGACTGTGAAGCTGCAAATTATCAGCAAAGTCCTCGAGCTGAGTGTTCGACAAACCGGTAATTACCTGGGGAGTAAAGAGCCCACCATCCAGCCACACAGCCTGAACTAAGAATATGAAAGTGAGAAGAGAACAGACAGATGCAGCATTGTGCCTATACTGACCTGAGTATGCATCGGATCAAAGCAATATTATTATTATTATAGTGTATTATCACATCCCCATGAACCACCTCATCAACCAATAACAGTAAGTACTTATCTTTAGAGATGATTTTAGACTTGCACATTATTATTATTATTATTATACAGGATTTATATAGCGCCAATAGTTTGCACAGCGCTTTACAATATAAGGAAGACATTACAGTCACAATACAATTTAAGACAAGATGGTAAGGAGGGCCCTGCCCGTGAGGGCTTACAATCTAAAAGGGAGGGGCAAGTGATACATGAGGAGGTAGCTGTGCGGGGATGATTGTTTGAGAAAGTGATTGTTCAGTGGTTAGGTTGAGGTGGGATAGGCTTCCCTGAAGAGATGAGTCTTAAGGGATTGCCTAAAGGCAGTCAGTGTGGGAGATAGACGGACAGGTTGGGGTAGAGAGTTCCATAGAATGGGAGACACTCTAGTGAAGTCCTGGAGGCGAGCATGGGAGGAGTTGATGACGGAGCTGGAAAGCAGGAGGTCTTGTGAAGAGCGGAGGGGACGGTTAGGGTAATACTTTGAGACCAGGTTGGAGATATAGCCGGGGCCAGAGTTGTGGATGGCTTTGTACGCGGTTGTTAATATTTTGAATTTTATCCTTTGGGCTATAGGAAGCCAGTGTAGGGAAACACAGAGGGGGGTTGCAGACACTGAGCGGTTGGTTAGGTGGATGAGCCTAGCAGCTGCATTCATGATAGACTGAAGGGGGGATAGCCTGTGTAGAGGTAGGCCAATGAGGAGGGAGTTGCAATAGTCAAGACGAGAGATAACAAGGGAGTGGATGAGCAATTTTGTGGTATCTTTGGTGAGGAAGGAGCGTATTTTGGAGATGTTACGAAGGTGGAGGCGGCATGATTTGGATAGTGATTGGATGTGGGGGAGAAAGGTGAGGTCCGAGTCAAGGATGACACCTAGGACCTTGGCATGGGGGGAGGGCTGGATAGTTGTGTTAACAATCTCAAGGGAAAAGTTGGGGGAAGGTGCACGGGCAGGAGGAAATATCAAGAGCTCAGTTTTTGAAAGGTTGAGTTTTAAGAAGTGTTGCGACATCCAGATAGATATGTCAGTTAGTAGATTAGTGACACGCAAGGACACTGAGGGGGAGAGTTGCGGAGTAGAGAGATAGATTTGAGTGTCATCGGCATAGAGATGGTATTGGAAGCCATGTGAGGTTATTAACTGACCAAGAGAGGAGGTGTAGATAGAGAAGAGAAGTCTGGGACTGATTTCACTTATTATACAGCAGTGTTTCCTAACATCATTAAAGTATAATCCCCTTTATGACAATTATTGCTTGCCAAGTACTCCCCTGGTGAATGTCAGATTCATTCATGTAATCCTAATAGTGTGCCCGTTTATCACCAGTACTTTTTAGATGTGTATACATATTTCTGAACAATCTCTTTTGTTTTTCATGAACAAACTCTGATCTATCTGTATAATGGCTAATCTTTTTACTTTGGGTCTTTCTCATTGGTATTGGGTATCTCTAATTGTGCTTCCTATACCTAAAGGACATTATAACTGAGATCAAAACTGAGATTTTAAAATGGTTTTTATTCACTATAGATATGGGTGAATGCTGGCAGGAAAATAACCTGCTGGCTTCTAATATTTGTAGGTACTGAAGTGTCTGAAAATCCCCATAAGATTTTGTGACTCTATCCCACTGTATTTGCTGTAATATAAAGTCAACAAAATATCTAACGGGGCAGTGAGGCCCTTTGTAGTAGTCATTCCCAGTGGGTGAATCTCTAAAGTTAGAAGTATTGGAAATTTTGCTGCCAATGAAATTAGAGGTTCAAACCAACCCTACTGTCTGTTTAATTAATGTAGTGATAACTCTATGGGAGCTACAGGATAGATTGGTACTTCTGTCATCCCTCAGTGGTGGTTTGCCCTGAACTGGAGCCAACACTCACCGACACACCGGTAACATAAAGTGGGCTTTATTAACAATAAGCCCTGCAGCTATAAATATGTTTAGGTATTGTGGCAATAAAAGGGCAAGCAATAACAATTTTAGAAACAAACACTGTTATAACTTGATATAAGGAACAATAATATGGCCTATCTATATTTCAGAGGCCCTATCTATACCATTAGCCAGTGAGAGATATAACGCACAAGTGGTGGGGCCTGTTAACTTCCATTGGTATACTCTCTGTCATGGATTGGGACTCACAGGTATGAACTGGAGTCAGGTATGTGGACCCTTTCCACTACACTGGCAGGGACACTCAGAGAAAAGGGTCCAAGCAGTGTAGGCTGATGACTCCCAGAGCTGGAGTACAAGCAGGGAACAGAGCAGGGGAACTGAATGAGGTAGTGGAAGTCAGCTAAAGCTGGAAGTTCAAATACAAGGCAGGGTGCTGCAATGCGGAGTAGGTGGCATGGGATGCTGAGTAGGTGGCATGGGGTCCCCCAGGATGTGGAATCTAAGAGCCAGCCGGTATTCGCCAGAGCTCCTGATGGTGGATATGGGCTTGGCTGCGTGCTGACCCCAGGTCACAATCCCTAGGTCCTCCCAACTCACCTAACAGGTACAGGGTACGAATCAAAGGTTAGGGACAGCCAGTAGACAGGGATTTCCAAGGACAAAAGTGAAGCACAGGGTAGCCTGTAGACAGGGATTTCCAAGGACAAAAGGGAAGCACAGGGCAGCCAGTAGACAGGGAGTTCCAAGGACAAGGTTCGGTACACGGGAAAACTTCCAGGAATGCAGGGTAAATCACAAATGGGGGACTCGGCAACTAGCTTAGCAAAGCGTTGCTCGGGCAGCGCTGCCCTGGGTTTAAATAGAGACAGGAAGAGGGAGGATCCAGAGGATTGGCTACAAGCAGACTGCACTGATGGGCCAAGAAGCTGCATAAGAAACAGTAGGAGAGTTCGGCCGACACCTAAAGCTTGTAGACAGGTGCAAGAGTGAGTCAGGTTCAGAGCACATGTCTGGAGGACTACAAGCATCAGCACAGCCCTACATGCCTGCAGAACCAGGGGTAAGAGGTATGTATATACTTGAAGAACTACAAGTAACAGCTCAGCTGCAAGTCTGCAGCTGAACTGTGACACTCTCTTTCTCTCTCACACAAGTTTTTATAATCTGAAGGCTAACCATCAATATGGCAGCCAAGTTCCTAAGTAACTAGCATGAAAGCAGAAAAGTCAGTATAAATACAGGTGGCCAGGTGGATATGTGGATCAGTGGGTCAGTGGTCATTTCCCTGGAGGTCGAACGAGAGGTCCTGCCACACACAGGACATCCCTCTCAAGTCTGTATCAGCTATATCCCCAGGCTTCTCCATCTCAGAAGTTCACAGTCCACTGCCCTAATAAGCCTTTTGGGGCTCTCCATCCTTTCCGCAGCACAGTATATTGTGTCTCTCTGTGTTTTCTGTCTCACAGCAGTACAACACTGCGCAGTGGCACAATTCTTTTCTCTACCCAGCGCCGCAAGCCAGCAGCCCTCGTGGTGCTTTCTCACTGTCTCTCTGCAGCATGACGGTTGTTAGGACAGCTGACTTCTTATGAATTAGTGAGAAAATATGTAGCAACAGTGGTCGTGTATGTCCCCTACTCTTTAGCATTAAAAAAAACTATTTTGGCCTACCTTGATGGGAAGGTACTTTTACTTATGTAGTGCAGTCTAATTATTAAACTTTCCAGATATAATCTTAAAATGATTGTGCAGCATTTGTTATACAAAAAAAGAGAGAGAGTGAAAGAACGAGGAAAAAAGAGTGAGATCTACATTATTAAAAGGTGCAAGTTACCCAAGGTCACCTCTTTATTATTTGAGTAAAGGAGATCTCAGTACTTTTCTTGGGAGACACATTTTTACATAATGACAGCCAATTCATGAAACTTTATTCCATAAAAGACTGTGATGTCAGATTAATTTAATATATTTAAATTGGTATTTGCATGTATAATTTATTAACTGAAACATTAGTGGGTTTATCTGATGATCTGAGTTATCTGATTGCTGCGGATAGGTCAGATTAATTCGAGAGGGCTCAATCTATTGTTGCTTTCCTACAATCTCTTGTGTTTTTAATGGTTGGACAGATGCAATTGTGATTTAAAATTGTTTTAATTCAACGAATATATTTATTTGCTGCCATACTAACTTTATAACTGTTAAGATATGCCTTCAGTTACTGAAAAGGTTTGGGTCATGTTTCCATCAATTTTTTTAAGTTATAGAAAAAAATCTGATTTTTATCTTAACACGTAGGTCCCTGCTTACAACCTTACTATAAGAATTAGCTGAATCCCTGTCCTAAAGCTTACTCTACACAACGGTCTTAAGTCTGATCCATTTAAATAGGAAGGGTCTTCTACAGAACCACTGAGAGATACCATATTTCACAGGCTGATAACTGAAAGTGAATTTTCAATGGTGAAATGCAGCAGCTGACATAAGAATTGAATTTTGCAAGTTATAAAGGGGTCACAAAAATAGGGAACAACTGTATTTACCTGTTAAGCACCTGATGAAGTATACCATTGATTGTCCTGCAGATACTGTACCTTCGTATACTATGTGCTTAATCATTAAGGCTCTATTCACATATCGTGTTTGCGTTTCCCACACAGTTTTCCATGCAGAAGACCGCGTGGCAACACAAACGCTAAAATCTTTCATCCGCACAGATTCCGCTCATTTGTGGCTATTACATAGCTGTGAACGCGCAGAATCCGTCACAAAATTGCGCGTGGACTATTTGCATACCGAGCGGCCACCGCAAATGTCTGAACAATGCACTTTAAAGTGCATTGTTTTTTTATGTTTAGAGCGGCTCCGCGCATATTTGCCGGCCGAATAGGCGTGGACAACCGCTCCTGTGTGAATGGAGCCTTAGTCAGGTTTTGCTCTTCCTAATCTCATGGACCAACCCTGTTGTCCCCTTCTCTTTTTGCCTCTAAAGCTGAAGTTTGCTCATAGTTTGCCTTCCCTAGTTCTTCCTTTCCCCCTCATCAACATACTAATAAAAATGTAAAATAGAACTTTTCTGTTTTCATTACATGTCACCACTCGCTCTCTGTGCAATGCAGAAAGATCATGGCAGCTGGGAGAAGCCAACAAGCTTCTTGAATACATCACAACAGCAAAAGCAGAATTGCTCTTGGGAGATGTTATTCATAAATCAAAATGCCTTGATGGGTGGATGTCATTCTGGAACAGTATTTGCATGCAGACATCTATAGGAAATGCCTATGTGTGATTCTGAGCCTCCATGATTGAAAGCATTATAATCCAATGAATGGGCAAGCCAAAGACAGTAAGAGGCTAGGGTGGAAATGGCTAGATGATGTGGTCCTTCAGCCAGGAAATTAGTTACTGCAGCTTCTAATGCACATTGTCGGTAAGCAATTTCAGTACCGTAGAGAAGCCTGTACAACTGTGCAAGACTTAAGGTAACGCTGGAGTTCAGATTTAATCTCTCCCAGCATCATAATCTTTTCCAGTGGGTCCTGCTTTTGTGTTATATGACTAAAATATTTGTGCTTTAGAGTTATCATCAGCCTTTCAGTGTTGACCAATTTGTTCTGTCTGCTCAAGGAACTCTTGAACTCTAGCACTTTTCTTCAAGGTCACATTTCGAAAGCATCAATTTTCTAACACTCAGCCTTTTTCATAGTCCATCTTTTGATGCCATGTGTGACAGCAGGGAAGCGTCTTTTAATTCCATGGTCACACTCAACATCTACGGCGATCTTGAAGTCCAGGAAAATAAAACCTGTTACTTCCTCTATTTCTTTACTATCTACCCACAGAGCTCTCTTCCAGCAAGCTAACACACACAAAACAGATTTTTATGCTTAGCAAAACATTTTGTTTACATGTTGAACAGTAAATGTTTCAAATCAGGATGATATTATCGACATATCGCAGATATTTTCCCGCCAAAATTTCAGTTTCGGGATCTGATTCTTTTAGCTACTTATTTCATAATATTAGTTCTGTACATCACATTAATAAATATGTAGACAAACTTAAAGTGGACCTAACATCAGATATTTTAACCCCTTCATGACTGAGGCCTTTTGTTTTTCATTTTTTGCACCCATGTTATATTCCACATTTTAGGCATGAAAAGGACTTAAACCCACAAACATTATATATTTTCTGAATGCCAAGACCCAATAGAATAAAATGGTGGTAGTTGCAAATTTTATGTTGCGCAATATTAGCACAACTCCTTATTAAACCCAAACATTTAGTGAAAATTTTAATTAAATGCCCCAAAACACAACAAAATACCAATTTTTTAAATGAAATATAAAAGATGAGATTACAACCAGTAAAACGATACCCAACATGCCTAGGTTACAAATTGCGTGCGTCCGTGAAACGGCGAAAAACTGCAGTACCCCAAAAAGTCCATAGAAGACGCTTTAAAAGCCCCCACAGGTCATCAATTTAGAGATACCCCAAAATACTGGCCCTAGAATTATTGCTCTCACTCCGGCGTGCGCGGCGATATCCAACATGTGTATCGCGTTCGTCGTTTTCATACGTAGGCGCACCCGATGCGTGTTTAAATTTTTTTTTTATTATTATTATTATTATTTTTTTTTTAAACAATGAGGTTGGTCCCACATGACAGCAGGTGAGATGGGATCCCCCAGGGCACAGAGAGCCAACCAGTACCAGTAGCTCCTTATGGGAGTTTGGACTTAGCTGCATGCTGACCCCAGGTTGCGACCCCCACAATCAACCTGCTTAAGCACCATGGACCACGTGTCAGGAAGGTACCAGGAAATAGTCCAGAAGTCAGGACTAGCTGTGGATACGGATAGCCTAGATACAAACCAAAGGTCAGGGAATGCAGTGGACACAGATAACCCAGAGTAAGCCTAAGGTCAGGGCAGGCAGTGGCAATGGATCACCAGGGACAAGCCAGTACACTACACAGAAATCAATGGGAGGTAGCGTTGCTCAGGCAGTGAGCTACCCTGAGGTGAGCAATATGAAGGAACCACTTAGATTGGCCACGAGCTGGGAGAAAAAAAGTGCCATCTTGATTGGCTGCAGCTAGTCAGGGAAAGGACTCTGCTGTGATTAGTACAGTCTGTCAGGGGGAGAGTGCTGCTCTAATTGGACACAATAGCTATACTCCATGTAAAACTATGCACGTGGCCACACCATAGAGGCATAGGTGGCACTGAATCAAGGAAGGTAAGCAGTGCTCACATTTTGGCACAGTGGCCTCCTCACCAGACAATGGCCCAGGAGTAAAAAAATTCTTCTTACACTGGCATCCTATTGTTATCCTCTTATGAAATTCATAACCCCTTACATTGTATCTTACCAAACATAGAAAAGGGGAACAATCAGAGCCCAGGCTGGCTACAGCCCAGATGCAACACTTAATTTATACTAGAGACAATCCAACATACGGCATGATCCTTACATTGCTGATATGTTAGTGTAAGGGCTAGTGTTGATTGGCAAATGCAGCCTGCTTTCAGGGCACTCCAAATGCATTTTGTCACATACTTTAGTGGGAACCTGAGATGATGAGATGACTTCAGCAGGAAGATCTTGCAGCTAGGCTCCTGAAAAAACAAAAACAAAAAACATTTGCAATGCAAGACAAATATTGAGAAGCAACATCTGGTCCTAGGAACACCACATTTGCCCATGTATGAAATCACTCTACAACCTGTTCTTCTGTTTCCCATGCATTCTGCAAGTTCTAATTGGATACCACCATCTGGATTTGCCAGACTTGGGTGTATCTATGTTTGGCCTACTCGTTAGGTGGGCCAAACAGCTACCCTTGCTGTATCTTACATCCTTCAGGGCTTGCACAGTCTCTGGATCCACTAAAAATCTAAAAAAAACAGACATAGCAGTCCCAATATTGCATTTCAGCCAAAAGAAGCGTGAAAGAGGCCTGGCATCTTTGGAAGTTTTGTTCTTTTTTTTTAAGGGGAACCAATTAAAATAACTAGTTGGCCTATGTAGAGGCGGGCAATAATTAACTTAATAGCTCTTCCTGTAAAGCAGTATTCCTTCTTAAAACAAAAAATAATAAAGTGTATGTCAGGGCAAAATAAAATAAAACATATTCAGTACATCTCTGCAAAACATGCACGCTCCCCCATGTTTTATCCCTTTGCATATGCTGCAAATACAGATAAATACCTTTTGATCTGACAGAATCCCAGTGTGCTCCTAACTTCCCATTTGAGCTGACAACACATTGGGGTTGATTTACTAAGGCCAGATAGGCTGTTCACTTTGCGAGGGAAACTGCACTTTGCAGGGGAAGTTTTGTCTTAGTTCAGTGAATGAGGGGAAGCTCTGCTGACTTCTATCAGCCAATCACGTGCAAGCAAACATACTGTTTTTCCTTGCACATGATTGGGTATTCTTTGCAAAGTGAAATGTCACCACATTCACTAAGCTAAGGCAAACATCCCATACAACAGCCTATTTGCCTTCATTAAATTAACCCCATTGCCTCTACTGCATTAAAATCCCAAGCAGCATTGTCAGGGATGCTCAGGTCTCCTCTGTGAACTACAAAACTCCCCTTATGTTATAGAAATGAGGAGTAGGGATAGTGTTCTGTAGTACAGAACAGAGTTTGGCAGGCCTAACAACACTGCTTGGGTTTTCAGTGCAGCAGAGGCACTGTGTTTTGAGCTCAAATACGATTATGAGTTCACTGTATTTCTGGCACATCAACAGGCATTCTTCTCCACTTGCAGTGTTTTTTTAAAGACACAAAACATTGGGAAATGTGCATGTATAGCAGAGATGTACCAGACATATTTTTTGATCATGCCCTGGCATACACTTTAACATCACTTCCAGGAGATATACAAAAAACAATGGTTTTCATGTAAATCATTCATTTAGGGGCTGATAGCAATGTGCCATTGCTCCCAGCAGAATTGCTCCATTGTTGGTGTAGTACAATATGTAGTATAATATGATTTTGTGGTTTTAGCCAAAAGCCTTTGTCATGAACATTGGCGAGTCAGACAGGAGGAAGTTAATGCCATAATAAATGGGGTGTAATTTGCCAGCACTGAACAGGTTAATTCCCTATGAGGAAAGCAGTCTGAGCAGCCTCAGCGAAGACAGAATAATCCATCTTTCTTATTGTTTGCACTCAATAGTCCTAATGTGTATATTGTGTACTTTGCATACCTCTGTTGTAAATGTGCTTTAAATGCACCTTCAAAAATGAGTATTGATTTGCCCAGACCGCTTCCAAAATCACTTTGTATGCAGCACACGCACCTGACTGTGCTTTTAATTAGATACCACTCCATAAATAAGCAAATAATAGAAGTTAGCAGAGGAGCAGTTGATCTAAATTACAACAGCAGCTCATTTATCTTCGTCCCTAACAAGACAATAGGAAGTGACATGCGGCCATTGTTTCCGACACAAGAAGAATTCCGCATTTAAAGATGCAGTCCCCCTTGGTTGTGCCAGGTGCTGAGATTTTTTTTTGTCATATGTCATACTGTTACAATGGTTAATTGTATTCCTTACTTTATACTTAGTATCACATTATAATAAAGAAAGATTTATGAAATAACGAAGCGTTAGTGTCTAGATAAGTATTTACCAGTCCTCCTGGAATTTTTCATGTTCCATGGCTGCACTTCATATACCAGCTTGAACAAGGCTATTACTTTCAAATGACTAAAATTAATAGTTTTAATGGTGCCCTCTTGTAACATTTGCTGTATTATTTTGTCTTGCAGCCTTTCAGCTGTGTTCTTGAATAATGTCTTTCCAATGCAAGATGAGCATTTATTTTGATTGCCCCAGATATGACACATAGCTGCCCCCTAGGGAGAGTAATACCTTTAAACCTTTCCTATGTTTGTCTGTGAAGGTTCTCATTCATCCAGGTAATGGTATATCTGTACAAAATAAATCAAGGCAACTGGACTTGCTGTATTTTTCTTGATAATTCAAATTCAACTCTGAATTGAGCAAGATGTTTGGATGACCAGTTAAACGTCTTCAAGAAAATACAGTAAGTCCAGTTTCCTTGATTTATTTTTTACCTTTCTATGTTTGTAAGACCCATTGTTTTTCCTGGATACACTCATTTGTAATCTTAAAGCCAAATAATGTTTTCAAAAGTCCCAATAATTTGCTACGGTAGCAGTGGCTTAATCTTATGATGTGCTGCTAACTATACATTAGAGGTTAAAGGTTCCTCTGTTCTTTTAGTTCTGCTAGACATTAGTGTCATCATCTAGGCTTCCCAACATTCATCAAAATCAGGACAAAGCATCAGTGAACTAGTCTGCATGTTTTCCCCAATAATCTTTATCCTCTATGAGTCTTCCTGTTCATTGATAACATGAGTACATTGTTTGTTTACTATAACTACAATTATGAATTAATTGGGGTGATGTAGATCACTCCCATTCATTCATAATTTAGGATATAGTTAACATACCATATTCCCAATTATGTACACACACTCAGCCATCACTGATCGCTGAGTGTGTGTACCTTGCTCTTCTCTCTGACACGCTGTCACAGGAGGCTGATCGAGCGGTGTAGAGAGGAAAGCCCAGCCTCCTGTGACAGCGCTGTCTCCGCCCCCACACCGCTCTGCCGGACTGTGATAGGCGACAGAGCGGTGTGGGAGGAGACGGCGGCCGTTCACAGCACTCTCCACCGCAGCGCTCAGCCGGCTGTCACTTTCTCTTCTCCCCGCTGGGACATAGAGCAGCGCCCAGTGGGGAGAAAAGAAATAATGGATGCGCCGATGCATCGGCAGGAAAATGGCACTTTTGGCATTATGCCAAAAGTGCCATTTTCGGCTCAAAACTCTCACTTCCAATGTCCCACACAGCTGAGTGAAGGAACACCAATGACGCTATGCTAACATGAGGGAGAGCTAGGAAAGGAAAATAATAATAAATTATTGTAAGTATGAAAAACAATTTTCCAAGATACTGCAAGTAAAATGTATTTATTCCTGAGACAAGGAAGAAGTAATACCAGAAGGACAAAATGATTCAGAAGGCCATAACTATAAGCTAATAAGCTACCTCCAGACTTGGATCAACGTGGATCTATCATAAAGGATAGCAAGAAACTCCTCCTAGCACATCTGAAATATTCTTGTGTTCTATGGAAAGGTGGCTGGGTTATCCATTCTTCAAATGATTGGGTCTTGTTACCGAGATGACTGTGGGCAAAGGCTATGCACTACAATATAAGATTCCTTATTTCTGGTGTTTTCTGCCAAATGTTTGCAAACCCATGGCAGCGGCAAACCCAAAACTCATCCATAGTTGCTAGGCATTTTGATATCTAATAGTCAAAAGCCAGCCACAATGTAATACCAAGCATATGGCATCATTAGCAGAAGCCTGATCATGCCATACCTAACCATATTTATGATTGATCAGCTGGTCTGCATCCAAGGCAAATTTACAATTGTGCAGCCCCAGTCACCTCCCAAAATTCAATCCACCTATCACAAAGAAAAAAAAGCCTTGTTCTTTCTAGTGGTGGTAATTGGAAGCACAGCAGAGAGAGAGTCCAGATCATGGCCTGGGGAACAAATATTTCTACACAATGTGGAATCTTACAAAATGAATCCTGGGACAATTAAATTATCTGAATAAATATGCAGACATGTACAAGTGGTAAGGGCAGAGATTATTAAAGCGTGCATCTTTCCTACTGTCAAACAATGTATTAAAAAAGCATCTCCTTTATGACACAATAATTTAAAAATCATTTCATTACCGCAGGCAACACATATTGTATGAAGCTATTATTGCAGATGCAGTGGCAGCATGAGACTTTATGTGAATGCTGAGTCTTAAAGAGGAAGTTTCAGATTCACAAGAAAGGCGGTTATCTGAACCAGGCTGACAATATTATCATTATGATGCTACAAGGCACAGTGTGTGTTTAGGAAAAACAAGATTTTTTAACAAAATAAATAATTAGATGAAACGGTATGCACTGAATAGCAAAGATACAAATATTATTAAGACAAGGGCGCGCATGTTCTTAGAACACGTGCTGAGCTGTAATTGGGGCATCAATGTATAGTGAAAAGTAAAGAATCATTAAGTATAACAACAGCAAGTAGTATTTGTATACAAAGGTGGTCTCTTGTCTAACAGGAAAGCAGGATGCTTTAATAAAAATATGAGCTGTGGAGATCTAAAACATAGAAATAAGCTTGTTTGTAGTCCAGAGTCTGAAACCATGACATATCAGGTGTATATTTCCACCTCTCCTATTACACGATGAGGGACATCAACAAAGCTTTCAAGATAAAGCAATAGGCTTGCCTTATTGCCTCCCTTCCAGGCAAAACATACTCACCTCTTCTTCACTTCCTGTTGAGCAGCCTGGAGCAAGGATGACACCTGGTACTTCCAAGTATGAAGCAGCATGTGGCCCACTCTCCTTCAAGAAGACAACAGGTGACTAATCCTCTGCCCTCCGTCTGCCCCAGATTTATTTTTTCTTTCAATAAATATATACCATTGTATTTTTCTTTAAATCAGTTTAGTATACAGGAAAATGTTATGGATAAAAGGTGGGAAAGAAGTGTAAAAAGCTAGCCATACACCTTACAACCATCGCATGACTTTCGTTGTGCGATGGTTGTAAGGTCATTAAAATTTCGTACGACCTGCCCATCTTGGACAGGCAGATCGTACTTACGATCATCACAAGCCCTCCACGCTGAGGAGAGGGCTTGCCGATAATTGCAATGCCGAGCGGGCAGTGTGCGCTTGCGCACACCAGCCCGTGCAGCTTTCGTCTTCTGAGCACGCTACCAACCCGCCGAAAATCATATGATTTTCGGCGGATTTTCCAGCGTGCTAAGGTGCCCATACACCTGCCGATTATCGTATGATAATCGCGATCGTACGATAATCGGCAGGTGTATGGGCAGCGTGCGAACCCGTCTACTGTATGGTCGCACAACTATCGTCTTCCTAGCATGCTCGTTGGTAGCGTGCTCGGAAGACGAAAGCCGCACGTGCCGTAACATCTAGTATGCCTTCTATATAATGCAAGGACTTATCTCTGCCCTTCAGTACATTTTAACACAATTAACTGCGTTGACATGTGTTTAAATGAGTGAACATAGTAAGTGCAATATAGGATTATTCTGCAGCCACATGACGGTATGTGCAAATTAATGTCTTTTTTAAATTCCACGTATTTGTATATTCATAGGGGGATCTTAATAAATTAATTCTTCTAAATTTCAAGGCTAATGGGCAAGGGATTTTCAAACAAAGTGCATGGGGCGTTGGGCACTGCTATGGGGGACATTTACCGGTGCACGCAAAATAAAAACTTTGACTTGTAAGGGGGACAATGGAAAAAACACCATTTGTTTCTACTGCGTGCTTGAGTACGATTCTCACAGAAAGCGCCAGTGACACCATAATCTGATATCACATATTTTGCATGTTGAATAGATTATTTTACTTTTACATTAATGTTTGATCTACAGTAAATACTGCTGCAGCATCCCCATCAGATTAATTTCAACTTACAAAATAGTACTTTTTTTACATAGTTTTGATTGCAATACCTGATTTTTTAACCAGCACTAATAGGCCTGAATTGACAGGTAGAAGTAGAAGCTACAAAAGACTATAAGCTATAGGAACGTTTGCTGTTAAATTTAACAATAGCACACTGCATCTACAAAAAAAATTTTTTTTTTCACTGAAGAAATATTGTAAGGACCCCATTAACAGTATTTCAACAATCTGTAGTAGGCTGCACATGCAAAATCACACACTTCAAGCTTTGCCTTCAGGTAAAAAAAACAATATACTTATATATATATATATTTCACTGGAAAAACAAAGGAATATTGTACAGACTCCATAGATAGTATTTAAACAATCTGCTGTAAACTGCATTTGCTAAATCACACATCACATGTGTCTTTGTCAGACCAAAAATCCACAATAATGTTATATTTGTTATTATAAAAGGAAGGAATATTGCACAGATTTCATAGGCAGTATTAAAACACAATGCTGTTGACTTTATTTTTCAAAATTACACACCACATGGAGTTTTTGAACCCAAAAAGCCACATTTCAAATATAATTAAACCCCGTGGTTTTTTTGCATGTATCGACTGCTAGCAAGCAGTAGCTATATGCAAAAACATTTTTAAAAAGTTACTAAAAAGGTTAAAACATACCTGTGTCTCTGCCGCGCGCTCCCATCCACAGATCTGAAGATTCTCGGGCGGCCGCAAAAGATCATGGAACAGGCGCATGCACAGTAGAGATTTTCAGCTAGGAGAAGAGGAGAGACACAGGGTAAGTCAATGCAGGCAGCCCAGCAGCATGCACCTGAACAGACACCCTGGGTCACAGGAGGCGCAGCAGTCAGCACTGGATCAAAGACGGGCACTAGCGCTGGAGGGACTCCTGAAAACTACTGCAAAGAAGAAGATGATCGGATCAAGAGGCATCATTTAAGGTAAGTCCTTAAAGGAGAACTATGAGTAGAGTGATTTCCAGTCATCCTCATAGTTAGAGCCAACCTGTGACAAAGAAGCTTTCAGTCACCACTCCCCGCAGTGATTCCCCCTTTCCCTCTCTGATCCTCCAGCACTGAGTAGAGAAATGAACAGGGAAGGGGCGGGCACAGCTGGCTCTGCCTCCAGATAGGCAGAGCCAGCTGTCACTCATGCAGCTGAGTGGACCTCGACAGATTTGTCGGGATCAATCCTGGCTAAGTCGCTCTCAGTATATTAGCCCGCGATATACTGAGCTTCGGGTCACGGAAGGTGGTTAGTATATGTCCTTCCTGGACCCTAAAGAGTACTACAGGGAAAAACACTTACCCCATAGTTCTCTTTTAAAGAAACATTAAGGGAGGGGAAATTTGGACTTTAATGTCACTTGAAGTGGATATATTTCACAGAGAAAATATTGTACTGACTCCTTAGACAGTGTTTAAGCACTTTTGGTAGGCCATATTTTGAACAGGAGAGACAACAGTTGCTTTTTATAAAAAAAATGTTTTTATTTATATCACATTTAAAAGCCAGATTAATATTGTACAGGCTTCATACACAATATTTAGATACCTTTAGTATACAGCATTTTGAACCAGAGAGAAAAAAGCCACTATTTGAAAAAAAGTACAATACAAAATACAAATGTTGTACTGTCTCCATACACAATATTTAAGCACTTTCAGTAGGCCACATTTTGAACAGGTGGGACAATAGTCAGCCTGGACAACTGTAAGTTCATGGAGTCCTTAGATTGAAGGTTGCCCATATCTGCCCTGGACCCCAGGTAATCTAAGATTATATGGTTTAGGTGCTGCCTGTGGCTGCATTCCCAAAAATGTATGAAAAGCATTGCTAAGGCATCAACCACCACTGCTGCTCCTTCTTTTAACATCATGTGGATCTGAAGCACATAGTCCATGAAATGTGGACCTGCCACTACCTGAAAAAAATAACCAAGAGGTTCTTCCACAGCACCTTTCCCAAGTGGGGTCTTTTTTTGCTTCTTTGGAATTGCAGCATGAGATCTGCCATTTTCCCCTTGTATCAGGGATCTATAAGGGTGGCCAACCAGTAATGGTCTCTCACTTTTATGACCTGAGTCCTGGGGTTCTAGAGCAGGCACTGTATCATGAATGAGCCCATTCCTGCAGCAGAGGAACCTTACTCCTCAGTGTTGTTGATGACAATGGGGTGCGCAATGATTTATCTCCCCCTGTGTTAAACTCCAGGGCTGTGGGAGGAGTAAAAATACTCCTGGAAGCCTTCCTGATTCCCTCTTCCTCCTCACCACTGGCAGCCCAACCTTCTCCCACATATTCCTCCTCTTCCTGCTGCTGCCTCACAGGGATGGAGTCAACTGTGAAAGGATCCTACAGCTCCTGAGACAATAATAGGATCTCCTCTGCCTCCTGCTGCTGTGCCTCCAGTACCTAGTCTATTACACCACACAGTGTATTCCACAGGGATTGTGTCCCTGCGCCCTGCCTGGTCTCGGCTCACCATACTGGTAGCCTCTTTGAATGGTGACAAGATGGTACATGCATTCTGAATCAGGAGCCACTGATGTGGTATAAGCAACCCTAGATCCCTAGAGCCTGTCCTCGTCCCATATTCACACAAATACTCATTGATGGCCCACATATGGAGTCACTGCAGCATGGCCAACATTAAGTTACAATGCATGGGTGTTTTGGATATCAGGTGGTTCGCAGGCAACTTGTGCTGCATTTCACTTGAGGCCTCAGATGTTGCTACGGATGCAGATGGAGATTCTTGTGGAGTGGGGGAAGCAGATGTATTAGAAATAGCCCAGACTGCTGAACTATGTGGAATATCCCTAGGGATAGCAGTGACCATCATCCGAGGGCAGTGCCATCCTGTGGAGTAGGATGGCTGCTCCCTCCACTCATCCGCAAGCTGCTCCTGCCCTTAAACAGTCTGTTATCTCATCATGCCCACGCTGCTCACCACTCTAGACCACTTGCTAGTAATCTGCAGCTGAAGGAACATCAATGACAATTTCTTCTCTGCCTGTTTTATTGGTTAGAGAGTGGTAGCTGAGGAAGCTTCCCTTGTGGCTCGTTTCCCTCACCCCTGAAGATGGAGACAGAAGGTGAGTGACAGCAAAAAGTACGAGTGCCAATGATGATGCAGACACTGTGCTGGAATGGAAGTCCAGAATCAGGATCAGGAGCTGGTCAAATAAAGCCAAGGTCAAGCCAAGCATGCAGCAGGGTACCGGAGCAGAAGACAGGAGCGTGGTCAAGATAAGCCAAGCAGTCAAACCAGCCAGGCAACGAAGTACAAAACAGAAGGCAGAGGCAAAGTCCAGTAAACAGGCCGAGGGCAGGAGGCAGGCAGTAATCAGGGGTAGTCAGGAACAATCTGGGTCAGGCACAAGAAACAGGTAATCAAACAGTATAGCTGGCACACAGGGAACTTGCTGAAGATCATCCAGCAAATAAGGATATGGCAGGCTCGTTTATATAGGCCAATCCATTAGAGAGAGAAGCATCACTTCCTGTGTGCCCGAGGTGAGCAAGTGCATGTTTCGCAGTCACATGGAAAACGGGACCGTGCACATGCGCAGAACAAGCCGTTACCTTACAGTTGTCTGCTCCCTTTTCCTCTACAACTGATAATAGGAGCTTTTAAGCATCTTCCTGATTCTGATGGTGTGCTGAAGTAATTCAGCCGACTCCTCCATGCCAGTTACAAGCAGGTCCCACGCAGCAGCCTTCTGAAGAAACAGGCAACGCCTGCTTACAGGGCTCCTGCTGCCTACACATCTCGCCTTCCTGAGACCTTTTTCATCCCTCCTGAGACCCTCTGCCGATACATCAGGACTGTACCTCATAGCAGAGTGGCAGCACAGAGTATGTACCAAACTATACTATTATTCTGCATTGTTGTATAATGTATTGCTGGATTTGTAGTCCTCTATAGCTGATGGTATTCTGCATTAGAGTGTAAGCTCTTCTGTACAGAGACTGATCTGACTGGCTCAGTGTTCTCTCTACAGCACTATGGTATAGGTAAGAGCTATATGATTGTATTAAATAAAGTGTGTGACTATGGGGGGGGCATTAGAGTGTAAGCTACTTTAGTGCAGAGACCACCAGGGGGGGT
>NW_017306870.1:102754-108686 GCF_000935625.1 Nanorana parkeri | reverse complement strand
TGTGGGGGACAGTGCGAGCAAAGGGAAGATGTGGGGGGAGCAGAGGGGATGTGGGGGATAGTGTGACCAGTGGGAAAATGTGGGAGTAGGCAGATGGGGGGGACGGGGGACATTGGGACCAGAGGGGAGATGTCAGTGCCTGCATTCTGGTCCGGTGCAGTCAGAAAAAATGGTGCGGTGCCATTGAGTTGAATGCACTGCCACGCCCCCTCCCGTCCCAAAACAAAGTGAGCCGGCCGTAATGCAATCCAGTGCGTTCCGGCCAGAATCGGACCAGAACACACTGAGACTGGTGTGAACTAGCCCTTAAAGACTAAGGTTTTGTACAGATCCGTTTATAAAGTATGGCCTTCTTGATCAGAGTTAATCTATTACTTCATTGCATGGTTCTTACCCCCTTCCCACCTCCATATTTAATTTTCCCCAATATGCATCATTCAGCCAGATAATGTACATTGACCTGTTTTCAGAAGCATTTTATTAAATGAAACCCTTATACTCAGTTTTATCAAGTGAAATGTGCGTAAAGATTTACAAAACATCAAAATCTTTAGAAGATGTTCTCTGTATGCTGATGAGGTATTGTCAAATTGCTGTGTGGGTGCCGCCCAATAAGCTGATCGAAGGAGCCAGTTGGAAAGTTCTTGGCAAAACTGAGCTAGCAGCCAGTCACTGTCAGAATAAACAGGAAACAGCGGGGGATTCCCAGGTTTAGTCAGGACAAGTTGGCTTTGTACACTGGAATTACAACAGAAGGGCAGGAGCAAGGTCAAGGCAAACCAAGGCTGTACATGAAATGAGATGCATCAGGAAGAAAATCCACAAGACAAGGATTGAACTGTACATGACCAACAAACATTTGACAAAGCAGGGGTTTGAATTGTTTTTAGTTTATAAATGTTAAACTGATGATTTATATCTATATATACTTTGTATAACAAATAAACACTTAATATATGACAGAGGATTCCCAGAGCACTATGAGCTATCTCAGTAGACATAGCCAGTCTTGAGGCTCACTTTGATTAAAATCTCAGACACAGTGACTCCTTTTACATATTCTTGTCATATGTATTGTTTTGTGCAGGGCATGAGTACCCATGTGTCAGAGACCAGCTCCTATTGCGCATGCGCGGAGTCCTGTTTTCCATACCATTGCGAAAAAGCGTGCCAGACGGCACACAGGAAGTGTCACAATGGGCTAATGGATCACACTATTTAAGCTCAGCCTGCCTGTCTCCAAGTTGCTAGATTGTCTCTTAGCTCCCCTGTGATTCCTTGCTTGTACTGCCCGACCTCTGACCCGGATTTGTTATCTTTGACCATTCTTATCTGCTGCCTGTCTGACCTCGGATCAATACTGGACTTTGCCTCTGCCTCATCCCTTTGTACATTGCCTGCCCAATTGTTGTGACCTTGGCTCGTTTGACCTGGATTACGGATCTTGCCCTGCTCTGCAAACGCTCTTGGATTTCAGCTTGCACGGTGTTATCACCACTGGCACCCGTGCCACTCGCTGACTACTTGGACTCAGCTCCTCGAGGTGACGATGATGGGGGATTTGAGTCTGAATATTACAAAATAGAATTTGTTTGTTCCCCAGTCAGAGCACCTGCAGGTCTTCATTTAGAACTGACAGGCTCCACCACATTCCACATTCCACAGAAGAGATGCTCTGGCTGTGATCTTTTATTGCCCAGTCCGAGTGAAATTCAAACATATCTCTGCTAATCCTTTTATGGCTGTCGTAATTAATGGCATGGCACTAGGCCCTCCATATATAACGAGTGGACAATTTATATCAACAATCAGGTGACCTCACATTCTCTCTAAAAGTCATAAAACCTGAGGTGAAAATCAAGTTACATTTTATTAATTTGGAGTTGGGCGGCGATAGGCAAAATAAAGGTTCATCCTTCGCCCGTTTGCCCGCCCAACCCTGCCTAGGGGCTGGCTCCGGGACACTCCCCAAAAGGGTCTTATAAAATACCCTGTGTTGGCAACTAGAGTGGCTCTTGGTTTAAAACATATTCGAGGAACTAGAAGTCTGAACATCGCAGAAGAGTTCCCCTTTAATCTTTGGACATTATCTGCTGGAAGTCTGCTTGAAGAAGAGCTCTGCAGACTTCCACTTTGCTTCTTGGACTCTGAACTCTGTCAGAACTCACAATTCCAGGACTGTTAAGTATTCTTCTTTTATTCCCTTTTATTTTGCTGTTGTATATATATTGTGTCTCTTTTATTAAATCTTTTTCTGTATATTTTCTGCACCGTTTCTTATATTAGCGGACGATATTAAAAATCGTTAAGCTTATCTCTACGCTCTAAATACGAACTTAAAGTATCCTTGCTCTTTGAAGAGTGCTACTGTATAGTGAATCCTGTCATATTCCTTTCTGAGAGGACAGCGACATCACAGGCATTGTTTAAGTGTTTTGAATAGTCGCAGCATTTGCTGGGCATTTTGTATTCCGGAAAATACATGGTGGCAGTGGAAGTTTGGTCGGTAAAGGGTTAACTGCGGAGTTAACCAACCCTGGTGACGATCGCTCTCAGTCTGCTGGCCTGAGATTGTGTCCTGCAAGCTGGAAAATCTCTGTACAGGGTGAGGCTGAGAGTTGTATCGCCACGTCCTTGTGACGCTCACACTCGGTTCAGACTTGTGTATAGTCACGTGGGATTGACGTCCAGTGGGTTCGGGCCGGCCGTACGTCACACTCGGGACACGAGGTGCAAGGTAAGCCTACTTACACATTCAGTCTCCAACCAGGTACGTGACACCATGAGAACCCCAACAGTCTGACAACGGGTATTAGAGTCAGGTGTATATCTAAGAGAGAATGAGCAGTTCTTAGCTTCTACTTAAAACTAAAATCCAATTTTTTTTTTTAGTTTTGAATAGACTGAGGAAGAGTTAACATTTCTTTTTTTTTTTTTTGCCATCTACCCATTGGGTAGCCTTTACCTCACTTTCTCCTGTGAGGCTCGTGGAAAAAAACATTGACCAGATGTTCTAAGCTTGGAATCCTCAAAATTTCTAAACAAAAGGCCAGTTCACTGTCCTTCAAACTTTAAGGGTTAGTCCACACCATATGCAGTGCGTTCCGGTCCGATTCTGGCCGGAACGCACTGCCTCGCATTGTTCACTTTTTTGCCGGGCTGGAGGGGGCGTGGTGGGCCATTGAAGTAAATGGCACCATAGCCACGCCATCCGGCCGCAATGCGATCACCCGCGCCGGATCGCAAGGCACATTGTACCTGCAGTCCAGTCCGGTGCAATCAAAATGCTGCAAGCACTATTTTGATCGCACCCGACCGCACTGCAGGCAGAATGTGCCTTGCGATCCTGTGCGGGCGATCGCATTGCGGCCGGAGGGCGTGGCTATGGTGCCATTCACTTCAATGGCCCGCCATGCCCCCTCCTGCCCGGCAAAAAAGTGAGCAATGCGAGGCAGTGCGTTCCGGCCAGAATCGGACGGGAAAGGAACTGCTCATGGTGTGAACTAGCCCTTAGGGAGACAGACTGTGGCCAGTGGAAGTAAAAATTCACCTAGTGTTTGTGGTCAGTGGGAGAAGGAATAATGTATCCCCCCTTGTTGGTGTCAGTGGGAGGAATTGTTCCCCATTGTTGGTGTCATTTGGAGGAATTTTGCCCTATCGTTGGTGTCATTAGGCAAGATAGCTCCCTAAAGGCTGATTAAAGGCAACCAAAGAGCCATACGCAGCCTGCAGTTTGGGAACCATTGATCTAAGCCTTTCTCACTCTATTAAAAAAGGTAAACATCTTTGGTCTGTGTGCATGTTGGAGAGATTTCCCAGCACTTGCTGTATTTACATGAAGTGGGAAGAAATCACTTTAGCAGGCACAGATATGGTAATAAAAACCTGACAGAGTCTCTAACCCATCCCGACTCTATCTAAAACAAAATTTAAAAAATGTAACTTTCGTAAAGCCTTTACTAAAAAAGAATTTCTCAATTTTTTTTACTTCATTCCGTGTAATAGACAACAGATTTGCCTTCCTTGGCCCAGGTGTGGCTAACTTATGCCATTTGGCTAGAAATCTATAGCTGATGGAATAAGTGGACCTGAAATAACAGAGAAAGGGACAACAGAGAAAATTCCAGCCTCAACCTATTATACACAACAATTGAGCCTTGCAATAATGCCTGTGCCAGAGGGATAGGTTAATCTGATTAAAGCCATATATTGCAGTTTATCTGTTTTCTCATTACCTCTCGCTGTTTGACACTTGTGGAATAGAGCGGATGTTAATATAAACCATTAGGAGGCCCTTCCCCACAGGAACAAATCTAGCTTATCAAAGTGATATTTAATGTTTTCCATGATATTTATTTAACTAAAATGGCTGATTGGATCTTAAGCAGAACAGAGGTTAATGATTATTTTTATGGGTGTCATAAAAAATTAAATACGAATATTATAGGATTAATGATGTATGTCCCCGTTGTTTAGACGCAGAATCAAACATCCAGCTATCTGTCACATGGAAGGATCCAGCTCCCAGCTGTGAGCAATTAGCTTAATTGTCTCACCTCTTTTTTTTTTTCTCTAACTTTTCAATGAGAAGCTTTGATTTTTTTTTTCTTCCCTCTTCATTTTACCCTCACTTACAGATTTAACTTGGCACCGTTTTGAGTGAGCCTTGCCATAATCCTCTACCCACTGAGCTTAAAGCAGCAAGGCTGCTAATTCTTAGCACTATCTTGCTTGTATGTCCCATCAATGCTATATTAAAGGATTACAGCCATTTGTAGTAAGGAGGCATGTAAAAATAAGTAATAGATACATTGCCTAGATCGGAAAAGTAAACATTAAACAGGAAAATCAGCATGCAGACCTCCAGATATTGAGGAACTAAACGTTACACCATGTTCTATTAGCAACAAAGAAGACATTATATGACATGCAGAGCCTCAGGGTTTGTTCACACTGAATGTGGTGCGCTCCAGAGCGGTACCTGCTGGAACGCACCCCGATCCCTCACAAAACTTCCCCCTGCGTTCTGGGGTGGGAGGGGGTGTGGCGGTGCATTGAATTCAATGGCAGCGCTTCCATGCCCCCCGCACGCAGTGAGATTGGGCGCGTGGCAAAACTTTCCCTGCATTCACGTTCCACTGCAAACGCAAAAAATAGAGCTTAACTTAATAAAGGATGCATCAAAACACAAAGATGCAGGCTTTAAAACAACACATCAGAACCCCAACATACTGGCTAGAAAATCTCACCATGGCATAGTGGGGCTCCCTAATCACAGCAAGTGCACACTTCTGGGGAATAATATGTGTACCAGCATAATGCCAGTTGGCAGGCTGTGGGTGCTCCTTGCAGCTTCCTGGTTTATTATATGGCAGGCAATAACCTTTTCTCTGCTGCATGTTAGCGGAGACAATTTTGTCTTCACTAAACACACACACACCAAATTCCTTCAGTTTTTTTTTTCTGTATATGTGAACGTGGGAGAGATACCCCCTTACTGCCAGACAGCACAGCCAGTTGGATGACACCACCTACACTTAAGGAATACAGGGGTATCTTCTGTCACCCCCAACCTGCTGACTGGACAGTAAAAGAGCAGTGACAGACTAATGAAGTCATCCCCCTTCTTACCCAGCTCAGCATGTTCCTTGGCAGCACATTTGCATTCAGCACACCTAATGAACTCCCAGTGCTGCCTCTTCATCTACTAGTGTAAAGGTGCCCATACACCTTAAGGTGGCCATACACTTTACAACCATCGCAAGACCTTAGTCTTGCGATGGTTGTAAAGTACTTAAAAAAACGTACGATCTGCCCATCTTGGACAGGCAGATCGTACTTGCGATCATCGCAAGCCCGCCCCCTTGAGGGGCGGGCTTGCGATGACTGCAATGAGGGGCGGGCTTGCAAGGACGGCAAACGGGCAGGGTGC
>NW_017306870.1:93848-102631 GCF_000935625.1 Nanorana parkeri | reverse complement strand
CTTGCGATGACTGCAATGAGGGGCGGGCTTGCAAGGACGGCAAACGGGCAGTGTACGCGTGCGCACACCGGCCCGTTCGTCAGTTGTCGAACAAGCAGGCCACTCACCCGCCGAGAATCGTACGATTCCCGGCGGGTTTTCCAGCCTGCTTGTTCGATGGAAGACGTGCGACCGTACAGTAGAAACGGTCACACGCCTTCCATACACTGTACGATTCTCGTATGATCGCGGGATTTCCCGCGATTCTCGTACGAGAATCGTACAGTGTATGGGCACCTTTACAATTATCTGCAGATTTTCTGTGGTCAGATGGAAAAGTGCAACAGATTGGCCCAGTTAAGTGCAGATGGATGAATCTGTTGCACCTTTTCCATCTGACCACAGAAAATCTGCAGATAATTGTAAGGTGTATGGCCAGCTTTAGTGCTGCTGTGCAGGGAAATAAAAGAGGATAATACCCAGACAAATACTGGTACTTACACTATTAGCATTTTTTTTTAAATGTAGTGATTTATAGACAAATACAAAGCTGCTTAATTTGTACCTTACCTTATATCTGCCTGGAGTTTAGCTTTATTGTAAACAGGGCCAGACCATGTGTATTTGACATAGTTACATCTCTGCTTATGTTCTATGCTCTTAGTTTAAGCTAAGGATATTTCCCATCACATAATAACACCTGTTTATTCCATCAGGGAGAGAAAAATCCACTCCACATTCACTCAAAACAACCGCTTGTGTCACAATATGTCTCTAATTTGGACGTACTGTTTTTTTTAAGAAGGCTGACACTGCTGAAGGCAGACAGGAGGTATAAATTGTGAAGCAGGAGCAGACATAGTGATTCATAGGACCTCTTGTTCTACACAGCTTTACACAAGGGGTGTTAAATGCCGAGGGGGAAAGAAGAAGCGTGCAAATCAGATCAGGCTTGGCCCCCTGACCACAACATGCTGGACCTCAGCAGAAGGGCTGTATTTTTAACATCAAGTTCACATTAAGGTGACTCCACACTGACTGACCCTCCCAGAATTCCAGATAAAACAAAGCCAGACACAAGTCCTCTGCATTCACCCAACGTGGAATGTACAATAACTGAAGGTCCATATATCACCCTGTCAGCCGCCTTCCTCTGGGGAGGGGACATGGGCAGAGAAATGGACCTCTACATCAAATCTCTTTTCCTGCGGGCCTCACAATGAGGTGTCTGCCGAAATAAATATGGACCATAAACCCTTGCTGGAGTGTAATGGTTCCCCTGGGGGAGCACTAAGCTTTTTTTAGGTTAAAAATCCTTGCTTGCAGTTACTTGATATTGCCATGCTTCCTCTTCCCCTCCAAAAAAGTTCCCTGTGTGATTTCTGGTTTTTAGGATGTTTAATATTTCATCTATTTATTGTTTTGTACTTTTACAGAGGATGTGCAAAGGGGCAAAAGGCAAGCAGTGGGAAGTTCCATCTTTGTGGAGATTAGGCTTCAGTTTGCTGGATTAGGACTCTAGACTGAACTGTACTTCCATATCAGACGTCAACCACTCCACACTTTACAACAACTGCTTTACTGCTAATATATAGGTTGTTATTCCAGAAATATAATGCAAGAAAAAAGCTCTATATCTAACAAGCCCTGTGGCTGTTGCAACCTACAGCTGAATTAAAAATAGAATGTCATATAAAAACACCCTCACTAACCACAGATATATGTTTTTATTTAGAACAGAGGGACCAGATGTGGGACTCCAGGAAAACAGGTAAATACAAGGGAGAAATACACGTATGTATGCTTTCACTGAAAACGTCCAAAAATGATTTGTAATTTTGGCTACCAATTTTTGTAATGCCGGGTTAGCAGCACACTGCTTACTGTGATGCTGACTGTGTGCAAATAACAAGGAAGTGCACATATATAAATCTGTACTGTGAGTGTGGGCATCTGACCAACAACTACCACCCAAAGGTATGTGGACACCTGTCCAAATGATTGAGCTCATGTGTTTCCAGTGAAGGATACTGTTAAGACTTGTTTGGAGTTGTTACAAATATGTTACAAATTTGGGGAAGGTCCTTTTCTGTTCCAGCATGACTGCACCTCTGTGTACAAAGTTAGATTCATGGTTTGATCCATGAATTTGCATTGGAGGAACACAAGTGGCCTGCACAGAACCCTGACATTAGCCCTAATTAATACCTTTAAGGTTGGAATGCCAAAAGTTATCCAGGTCTTCTTGCCCAATATGCATTTCTGACCTAAAAATGATCCTTGAATGATACTTGAGTACTTGTACTTGTAAGCTACAAATCAATTTCAGGAGGAATTCTCCATGCTTACATAGAGGACCAACTTCCCTGGTTCCTCATACAGGCAGAATCTACTCCATTTCATCTCCATCCTCAAATCTTACTGACTAGGCCTCTGTCCTAGGCCTCAGTCTGAGCAGCCAGCTTAAGAGGATCAGACAATCGAACACAGCCCTCCCCCAGGCTGCAGCCCAGGGTAGACTCACTCCGCCTTCCCAAGGTCACTCCTGAATAATTATAGCCTATCTCAGCATGCACCATTGGTTAAAAAAAAACTTCCTAGTGGTGGGCCAGGGAGGTACAAAAATTCCTCACTCTGATTAGTGCAGCTTCCCACACTATTGCTAAAGTACACTCCCCCAGCAGCAGGCAGAAGCAAACAATCACCGGAGCTTGGGAGAAACATCAGAAAATTGAGCTATCAATCCAGTGTCAGTCTGACAGCTTCTTAATTTAAATAGTCACTTCTGCATAAGGCAGGGTGGCTACATATAGGAAAAAATGGAACTGCTTGTAAGGCACACATACAAAATGCTGACAAATGAAAAACATACGGCTGCACATAAAAAAGTGGAAGGCACCCAATAATGAAAAAGCACAAAACAATATAGTAAACACATATGTTTTTAAGCTCAGACATGTAGCATGCCCATTATAGAGGCTTTGACCCACCATAGACTCCTGACAACTTATTGATTCAGGCACTCCAGCTCCTGTAAGTGCATCAACGAACTGCTTAAACTCCACTTTGCTATACTGGTTTGGTTCCTGCGTGGCAGGGGGCTGACTCTCATCTCTTGGACCTGTTGTAGTTTTCCTGTTAGATATTGTGAATTTTTTTTTTTTGTTACGTTACAGGGGAAGGTAATGACATTGTTCCTGAACATCATTCTTCTAAATTTAACAATCTAAATATAAGAATGACTTCCTTTTTCCATCACTTATTGATGGACAGGTACACAGCCTATTTAGGTGGGAACTGCCAGCACGGCTCTTTTGTGAGATGAGGAAATAGACTGGCTTCCTCCTAGATAACCCTTATTTATGCCACTCATTGTAGCATTTCAACATATATTTAGATGACTTCAAATAGCTTTTAACGCACAGCTTACGCTTTTTTACTTTCAGTTAAAACTGTTTTAAAACTGCCTATTATGTTGACATTTTGCTGTTAAAATCTTCTATATATTGATTAAATTGTACCTGTACTCACTTCATCTTGTATAAAGTGGTATTAGAATGTTAGTGCAGGCTCCCATTAATGAATTAAGTTTTCTTTTAGCGTGACCCTGGGTTTTCTAATATGCAAATATTGAATTACTAGTAGATAGCCTGTGATTGGTCTTCCTGTGCCTTACTGCCTCCCATTTCTCTTGAATTGTAATTAAGGCTGCCCACCATATTGATAAATCAATACTGAGGCACAGGTGATGGAGGGGAAAGGACCAAACATAGGAGAATTGGTATTTGCATATTGGAGGTTTCAAGGCCCATACAGCATTTTTGAGGGTAACTAGGGAGATGTGTGTGCACTGCTGGCGGCCTACATTACCATTGTGATGCCACATTACTTAGGATGAGGGGATTACAGAATTGCTTCATTATTTATATAATACTATTTCGCTTACAAAAGCTTCTGAAACAGATGACATACTTTATTATTATTATTATTATTATAGGATTTATATAGCGCCAGCAGTTTGCGCAGCACTTCACAATATAAGGAAGACATTACAATCACAATACAATTCAAGAAAATATGGTAAGGAGGGCTCTGCCCCTGAGGGCTTACAATCTAAAAGTGAGGGGCAAGTGATACATGTGGAGGTCGTTGTGTGGGAATGAATTGTACGAGAATGTGATGGTTGATTGGTTAGTTTGAGGTGGGATAGGCTTCCTTGAAGAGATTAAGGGCTCACCTTAAGGCAGTCAGAGTAGGAGATAGATGGATAGGTTGGGGTAAAGAGTTCCACAGGATGGGAGAGACTCTAGAGAAGTCCTAGAGGCGAGCATGGGAGGAGTTGACGAGGGAGCTGGAAAGCAGAAGATCTTTTGAAGAGCGGAGGGGGCGGTTAGAGTGATACTTTGAGACAAGGTTTGAGAAATAGCCGGGGGCAAAGTTGTGGATGGCTTTCTAAGTGGTTGTTAATATTTTGAATGTTATTCTTTGGGCTATTGGAAGCCAGTGCAGGGATTGGCAGGGGGGCAGGGGGGTTGCAGGCATTGAGCGGTTGGTTAGGTGAATGAGTCTATGTGAATGAATGAGTACTTTCTTTCTTCTCCTTTTCAGTGAGCATCACAGAAAGTCATACTAGTTCAAAACAGAACTAAAGTCTGCCAATACTTGCCTCCACTCCAGTGTTGAAATGTCACAAAGCTAGCAGACCAGGATAGGGAAACTTACTTTAACCTCCCTGGCGGTAATCCCGAGTCTGGCTCGGGGTGAATTTTCAATGCTAGGAGCGGTAACCCCGAGCCAGACTCGGGGCTGCAGAGAAAAGTGACACTCACCTTGTCCCTGCGATCCCGCTGCGTCCTCTGCTGTACGCGGCACGAAAATGAAACTAAAAGCCGACATCTCCTACAATATAAACAACAAATTTCGATGCAAAAAATTGTACCGCTTTTGGTACAAAATTCCTGACATAATCCTTCCCGCCAGGGAGGTTAAAAAAGTGACAGTTATTTTCAGTCAATAAAGTAAAAACTTTACAGCCACATAACTGAAACTCAAGCTCCTTATGCATGTGAAAACTTGTAGTCTGTGGATGATACAGGTGAAACTCGAATAATTAGAATATCGTGCAAAAGTAATTGCAGTAAGTTCTGCAAAAGGGGCCCAAACCAAGTACTGAGTACATATGCATGCTTGTACTTTTCAGAGGTCCGATATTGTTCTATGTACAATCCTTGTTTTATTGATTTTTGCCTTAGCTGAATTTGGGCTTTATGTCTGTTGTTTGTACTCCATCTTGTTATCATGTGCTGTTTCTGCTGTATAGATTTGGTAATGGATTATCTTCATAACATAGTTCCAATGACTTATTTATTCTGGACATGTTGACAGAATCAACATATCCAGACACTCTGATGTGTTACAGACCCTGGTGCAGTATGGCATATGATGGCATCGAATGGTATGAGTACACTACATGAGTTAAATTGGGAAGGGGCTGCATTTAGAAGACAAAGGACAGCTAAAGTGTGAGCAATCCAAGAAGCCTATATGCTTTACTAGAAGAGATATTTATACAGACAAGATTGCCTGGTAGAATAGTGTAAACATAAAAAGCATTTAATAATATCAGGAACCACAGGAAAAACTAGAGTAGAATAAAGTAACAAAAAACTAGAACTATATATGACTGCAATTGGTGTATATATATGGTGTTTGGAAATAGATATACTGCTGCAGGCCACAGGTAAGGAAGGCTGAGAGTTGTATGAAATTGTAAATATGGTGTATGCGATCTCCAGACATTCATCATGAGAGAAGTGCTGGCAACATTCAGAAGCTACTTCAATCCATGGAAACACAGCATTTTTTATAAATGTCAGACATTGATATAAATATATTTCAAACTATGCCAAAGAAGGATGAAGAGAGCAAATTTAAGGCCATGCTTAGAGATAAGGTTGTGCTTAGCATTGCCCTTTTTTCGTCTATAGAAAAGCTGCTTGATGACCTTCATGTCACATCAGTCAAAAGTGTTACAGTCTGCAGAATCATATATACCACTAAAGCTCAGGCCCAGGTCTACATGAGAATCCCTAAATGCTATGTTTAAAAATAAAAAATAAAGACTGCAAAAGGCAAAGACAATGCAATTGGAAACAAGGCTTGCAGTTAACCCCTGCAAAGGTTAGTACCTGCATATAATGAGGAAATCCAAGCAGTGTCCAGCTTAAAGAGCAACTCTAAATGTGGGCAAAACTATTTTTTTATTTTTTTTTACAAGCAGGAGTACCCCTTTGACCAATTAAATGTAACTGTACCACATGCCACATGTTGAACACCACTGCCTTAAGCGAAGAAACAGGACAGGACTTTATTCCGACAGTAGTTATTGAACTGTATCAGAAAGATTGGCCTACTTGGAAAAACAAGCGCCTCCCAGCTTTGGCCACTGTATCATTCAGTCTTACTTGCCTATTACCTCCTGATGCCAGGGGACCACATTTTAATCCTACATAAACCTCATCAAAGTATTCAGCATTCCAAAGCCAGAGTAAGAATGATAGTTGCTGGCCTGATGTTGAACAAGTGGTGGAAAATGGAAAAATCGGTCAAGAAAACCAAAAATAGATGTTGCGGTCACATGATATACCAGCACTATCATAGAATAAGTAGATTTATTGTATTTGAGAGGACATGCTGATGACTGATATGGTCAGCAGCTCTGGAGGAAAAAGAGTTTAACCTTCACGTATAAAAAGGATTCTTCACAGTAAGAGTGCGTGAATATATGGAATAGTCTTCCATAGTAGCTGGTTCTATCAACTCAGCACATTGCTTCAATAAAGGGCTGGATGTGTTTCTGAATGCATAAAATATAACAGACTATTAATATGTATAAGAAATAACTCTGTAGATTGTTGATTTGGGGAGTATCTGATTGCCTTGGGGGATCAGGAAGGAATGTTTCCATGTTAGAGCAAATTGGATCATGCTTTACAAGGATATTTTGCCTTCCTCTGAAAAAACCTTGGATTTAGTTCTGAAGATACAAGGTTTTTACTTTCTTTGGTTGAACTCGATAGGCTCATGTCTTTTTACAACCTATGTAACTATACATTCTTGCTGATTTTGGACTATATTTTAAAATGTTTGGAAGTCTGCAAACTGCCTGGAAAAAAATATAAACTCTCACACCATCATTGTCACTCTAAAGTCTGTCTTTGAAAGGCAGAATATTTCATGGTGGATATTCCAAGGAAACGTTTTTCACAAAAGAATAATAAAAAAAAACACTATAAAAATCAGCAAATAAAAAATGCTAAAAAAGGGGAGAAGGAGGAGTTAATTAGGGTGGATTAGGGTTAACTAATGGTTAAAAAGAGGTTGATATTGTTAATAATAAAACAAATTATTTTTAAAAAATTGTTTTTACTTGTGACTTTTTTTATAACTGATTTTATGTGCAGTTTAAAGCAAACCTCTTTGATCTGTTCATAAAAGAACTAGTCTAAACATTTTGGAACAATAATACTCTCATCAAGTATTTCTCTGTGAAACCTGCAAACACTTTGCTGGCTTCATTGGCGCAGCAGCCTTGTTCTGCTCTGTTGCAAGGCAGCACAGAGCTTGATTGTCAAACTGAGAGTTGGTACCAGTGATTTCACTTGGTGCAGCCACTGTGGCTGGGGGAGAAAAACCCAGCACGTATGAGATTTTGGTACGATAGGTGGATGTGCTACTGAGCTGCATTTTAAATCCAGGAAGCTCAAGGTCACATGTGTTGTTAATGTCCATTAGTTATAGTCCTCCATATGTTCATATGTACTCGTATTAATTTCAGTTCTATTGTGATGTCTTCAGCAAAGAAGTGATCTTCATGCTACAATTCCAGTGTTAACACTTAACCCAGCTAAGCAGAATTTTCATCTCCAGAGATCTTGACAAGCTGGTAACAGTCTCACTGTATAGTATATAAAGTCATAAATTGGTGCAAGTACGCTATGTTGTCACTGCTTTGCATATTTGCTTTTAAAGCCATAAATTGGCGCAAGTACGCTATATTGTCACTACTTTGCATATTTGCCTTTAAAGCCATAAATTGGTGCAAGTACGCTATATTGTCACTACTTTGCATATTTGCCTTTAAAGCCATAAATTGGTGCAAGTACGCTATATTGTCACTACTTTGCATATTTGCTTTTATTTGGTGCCCCTTGGAAAAGTCCTGTAACTGCATTTTCCAATAGAAAGCAAATATATATATGAACAATGTCAGTGTAGTGAAATATTACTTACTTAGAAATCTTATCAATGAATTCTAAAATAAACAGGAAATATAAAATAACTAAAACAAAGTGACAAACTGGCTCTGTAAGGTTTGGTCTCCCTGAGCCCAGGCATTAATGACCTTCATGCACAATGTATGACGACCTTCATGCACAAAGTTTGCTTCAATCAAATGACTTCAATTCAACACATATACTGTACGCCTGAAAGTTAAAATATAGTAACGATATGCAAATTGAAATTTGTCAATCAAGGGAATCTTACTGTTATTTAGCTATATTACCTTCATGTATCCAAGCGGTGCTGCATATGCTAAATCAAAACACCCCATACTGAAGAAGGCAAAGAAGACTAATTATGTGCATATAAATGTAAAGCACATAATTCTCTCTTCTTTTCTCTCTCACTCTTATAATCTGCGATAATACTCGCAGAAATAATCCCTATACCTTTGACCAGCTGCTGTGAACAAAAAAACCCAATATATGTTTATTTGCACAAAAAAAAAAATATATATATAT
>NW_017306870.1:81668-93779 GCF_000935625.1 Nanorana parkeri | reverse complement strand
TATAGTTGTTATAAAAGTACGGTTGTCCAGGGCTCAGACAGCATCCTGTCATACACTAAATAAGAAGATTTTGGAAGTGAGCGTGGTCTCGGGTAAGCATCGAACAGAGCTAAGTCAATTAATTCCCGATTTCACTTCCCAAACCAAAACATAACGCGCAGGAGTCCATATTCACAGCAGGCTTCCTGTCAGGCGAGTGTTTCACACTCAAGTACTGACATATCCTGCTGTGAGATGCTGTGCTATTTGTTTTTTTTTCCTGCTTCTTCTGGCTCGGCTTCACATTTCCACAAGCATTTTAATACATGTGCAGAAAGCACTGATATGTTACATTTCGGCCTGTCTATGGATTGGAGGCATCATGCAGACCAGAAATCACCCAAGATAACCTAACTCGGCTCTAAAACAAAGAAATCAGTTTTCTGGTATATCACTGTAGTAGAGAATTGGACAGGGTCAGCAATCAATAGAAGTTAATCAATAGAACTTAAGTGTAAAAAAAAAAGATTTTAAAATGAATCTTTTCTCTATGACCAATAAAACTTTTCACTATAAGGACTCAACGTACCCCATTCTTTGGATCTGTTTCTTAATTGCGAAATCTCACTTATTGTGCTACAGCTTATTCTGTAACATAATAAAAAAAATGCCTTATAAAGATATAAATATGCAGTATAGCCTGTGTGTGTGTGTATCTAGGTCAGTCTTTCTCAACCAATGAGCCTTTGCACACTGGGGTGCCTTCTGGCTTCCTCAGGGGTGCCTCAAAATGTTGTGATGGTAAGACTCTGATGTGAACGGGGAACTCTGATATTAAAGGGGGGCTCTAATATAAATGGAGTGTGAAAGGGGGGCTCCTGATGTAAAGGGGGCTTCTAATGTGAAAGGGGTTTCTGATGTGAAGGAGGAGCTTCTAAAGTGAAAAAAAGCAGGAATCTGATATAAAAGGAGGGGGCTTCTAGTGTGAAGGGGAGCTACGGTACTGATGTGAAGGGGGATTGATGTCATAGAGAGAATTCTGCTCTGAGGTGGGGCTCTTGATTTGAAAGGAGGACTTTGATGCAAAGGATGGAACTCCACTTTGTCATATGTTTTTGCATGGGATTCCCCTTTGCATTTTAGACTGGGTGCCTTACGATTTTGCATACTTTTTAAGGGTGCCGTGACTGAAAAAAGGTTGAGAAATGCTGGTCTAGGTAATGACTGCAGAGAACTAACTGCTGCATTTGATGAGTAATTATACAGGTGAAACACGAATAATTAGAATATCGTGCAAAGTTCATTTATTTCACTAATGCAACTTAAAAGGTGAAACTAATATATGAGATAGACTCATTACATGCAAAGCAAGATCATTCAAGCCGTGATTTGTCATAATTGTGATGATTATGGCTTACAGCTCATGAAAACCCCAAGAACCCCAAATCCACAACCTCAAAAAAGTAGATTATTACATGCAATCAATAAAACAAGGATTGTACATAGAACAATATCGGACCTCTGAAAAGTACAAGCATGCATATGTACTCAGTACTTGGTTTGGGCCCCTTTTGCAGCACTTACTGCAATTACTTTTGCACGATATTCTAATTATTCGAGTTTCACCTGTATATAAAAAGAGATGGTAAACTATGAAAACATTACCCCAAAACTGAAATACTATTTTTTTGCTTACTGACTCTGTGTCTGTTCAGTATTATGGTGTAAGCTTACCTCTACTCATATTTCTATAGATGTTATGACTGGGTACCTCAAGTAGCCGGTTCACACTTTGCTTCTATATGAACACTTCTAGCAGTCGGTGGAATTCTGCAAATGATCTTCAACAGGTATAACACAAATGATAAGTAATTTACACCTGCTCTTAAGATACATTTTAGTTGCTGGTGAACATTTGAACTTGTAGCTTGAGCTTTAGTGCCCATTGCATAATCGCATTTTGGTGTGATATAATCCTCTGCTCTAAGGCTGAAGACAGTTTGTGCTGTTCTGCATGAAATTAGTTGGTTACGGTTGTTCTTTCAGTTATCTGTGACACGTTCACTGCTCTTTGTGTAGGAGAAGAGGTATAGCACACTGGAGGAATCTTGTTGTCCTCAGCCTGACCATCCACAGCCTGACCAAGACCTCCAGCATCACAGCTCCCACAGCCCACATGAAGTTGTGCACAACTGCCCAGTCTTAATGCCATTCAGCTGCTTACAGTGTGTGCACACTCCCTTTCCCCACTGCCCAGTCAACCTCCTTAATCAAGACATCATTCAATCAACAGGTATATTTTTTCTCCTCTCTGGATAAACTACACTCACAGTTGCGTATGATAGAATACAAGGGGTCACCGGTAACATATCTTTATATGGGAAAACTGGAGGGAGAGGTGAGGTCATAAGAATCAACCTAGGCCTGACCACTGAGGACTTGACTAAGAAGGTTCATTACAAACTGTTGATTGTTTGGTGGAATCCCCCTCCCTTCTACCCATCCATAGATGAACTTGCTCCTCCCTGAAATGTGTCTTTCTCTCTCTCTGCTGAATTTACACCTCACGAAGCCATAAGTGAAAGACATCACTCCAAGGTGGAACAGGTGGACAAGGATAACATGACCATTATGACCATGGAATTCTGCTCCACAGTGTGACCTGCATAGTAAAAAAAAACAACATTTTTTTAATCAGATATCTGAATGTCCAATAAAATATACAATATGGGCTATACCACGTGTAGGTACCTTTTTAGATACTCCAGCTGCGGTATAACAATGAATCTCATCATGCCTCTGCCTTTAGGAGTCATTCCTGTGGCTGTTAGAGGCTTGCAATGCCTCATGGGATTTGTAGTTTCACCACAGATGAAGGACCGAGTTTGCCTACCCCTGGGCTATACATATACTTCAATTAAACCATCTAACTGAGAGACCATCTGCTATGTCTTCATGTCCTTTAAATGTCTTTAATACATATGGCTCATAAAATGGTTTAAAATATTTCTTTAAAATATTCCTAAAATAGATCTTTACAGCAATGCCAGTTTTTTTTGTGTTTCATTTTAACTCATTTGAAATCAGGAATACAGAACCTCCTTGTTTGTAAACCAGCAATTGTCATTTTACGATCTTTCAGGTAAAAATGTGACAATCTCTGTGTGTCAAAAAATATAAAGTGTCCATAACAATGCAAAAATCTTTTAAAATAATTACATGGAAGCATGGTATAAGTGTTTTTTCTTACATATTACAACCCAGGCTCATGCATGTGTCTTTAGGTAAATAAATGTTACTTATTAAGGAAGGGCATATTTTCTGGATGACCTGACCCTTTTGATGTATTGGCGGGAAATCTATGTAATATTCATATGTGAATAATCCCACAGGACCTTCCCATTCAGTCACTATTATCATAAATAAATTGTTATTATTATACAAAAGTAGCAGGGTCTCCAGGCTTTGTGTGGCATGAATGAGATTATTGTTCTGAAGTGGATATGGGTCATAGGACAGCAATTAATAACCATTTAAGAATTACACCAAGGAATATGTTCTTTCCTCCTGACACTTCTCAGACCAGCTCCTTCATCGCTTAGTTGTGACCAACACATATTCAGATCTCCATGTGTTTCTGATTTAGGGGCCAGCGTGGGAACTTTAGGAACCATTCTCTTCCCCCCACCCCTTTCTCCAAGCCAGAAGTTTGACAGTTGTAGCTGAATGTCAGGAACAAAGTGGTGACTGATGAACAGAACTTAGCCTTGAACCTTCTATCCCTTGGAGAGTGAGGTCCTTACAGACATGGGGCTCCCAAACCCACTACCCGCTGGCCTGACCGCCTCCTTTCCCTTCATTTAAACTTATGTTCCTGCAAAACCAAATGGAAGTTGGCAGTTCTGCTCTGTTCACGTCTCTTGCCCACGGTTCATGGATACGAGGTCAGCGAGTTCTACAGGTCTGTTTCTCATAAGTGACGATAATTATGCATGCAGGCATTTGTGCCTGTGCCGTGGCAGGTACAAATTAATATGATGGTGACGTTCCCTATTTCATTCACAAAGCCAGAATGATCAGCATAGGACATTATGCTGTGGATATAATTTCCTGCCTGGTGCCAACATTGTCTCTTCTACTTTGGCTACTGGTTGAAAAGAGGTAGTTGGTTTATTCAACTGTTTCCTCTTTATTTCTATAGAAATTAAACACTCCATTTAATGTGGTCAGCTCTGTAAGTTGTGATAGTTTAGCACTACTAGTGCTATTATGTTACTGTTAGGCTTGCTATACACCAAGGGGGTTATTCACATAGCTGCCGAAGGCAGCCGAGTCAATAACCGAGCCGAAGTGAAGTGAGCCTAACAACATTCAGCTATTCACTACGGCTCAGTATGGCTGATTCCAGCCGCACATCGGCTGAAATCAGCTGTACATTGGCTGCCTTCGGCTGCACTTCAGTCAGCCGAACATGCTCTGCCCAAGTGCAGAAGGATTTCAACTCAGCCGATCCAAGAAAGATTTTCTAAAAAAGGAAAAAAAAAAAATTAGACGAAGCTAGCAGTAACAGCTAGCTCTGCCCAACTGCTCCCTATTGGCAGACACCTGCTAGAGTCTTCTAGCAGGTCCTGCCCAATGAATAACAACTGGAACGAGCTGGCCGTGACATCATGCCCGGCTCCGTCCAGTTGTTATTGTTTAATGACAGATCAGCGTCCCCATGTCATTTGGGGACGCTGATCTGTCATCAAAACTGGGCGGAGCCAGCCGTGAGATCAGCTGTCATTTGCCCGCCCAGCTGTCATTTCTGGGGCTTATGGCCGGCCCTTCGGCAGGCCGTTCCCCCTGCTTCGGGTGTCACTTCGGCTCAGTCGAGCCAAAGCATATGCGTTCGGCTCAGCTGAGCCGCTCGGCCACCTTCGGCTGCTATATGCACTATAGTTCAGTCGAACCAAAGGGCTCCGGCGGCCAAAAAGGGTCAGCCGAAGCTACAGCTGGATCCTTCGGCTCCTTTGTGAATAACCCCTAAGTGAATTTCAGCTGGTTCTTGAGCCATACAAAATAGGTTTAATACATGTGACCCTTTCTGCAGGCTTTCATACGACATCCTTCAATCTAAAAATTGAAGGAGCCAATCAAAAAATTGTCGGCCAAACAGCACCTGCATCCAATCAGATCCAAGCACTGTTCAAGCATTTTGACAGCTGAGACCAACTGTCAAAATAAAATAGCCATAGCGGGAAATTCTTCTATTCACACTCCCATCATTTTCTTGGACAGTCAACATCTGCCTGGACACATTCCTTGACACGTGATTGAATTAAGATGACTGCATTACCTGGTGCTATAAATGCTGGGATATATTCATGACACTCAATTAAGCGGAGGAAGCTACTTTGAAAAGGGAAGCATCTTCAACATTACAGAACAAGTCCAGTTGAATGTGACTAGCTACTATTAGACACACCATGACCTGGATAAATGATAATGTTTACAGACATACTGATATAGTGGAAAAGGTATGCTTGGAGCTTTGGATACGATTCATCAACGGATAACGAATGAAGAAGGTGAATCGAATTCCTATGGGGCACAGTGGCTCCACCGAGGTTTCTCCCAGCACAAGCAGGGCACCCCTGAAATGTAAACATTCATTTTGGTAATTGTGCCATCTTGAGTTCCTCTTAGTTAACACAACATTTGAGCCTTGACAAAGGGGGAGATTTGTGTACTCCTGAAATATGTTGGCTGTTTAAGTTTGTCTTGTCTTGAGCATCATCATTAAAACATTTTAGATTCTCTGTTCTTTGGTCTAGCACTTGCCTTGGAATTTGTTAGCTTCATAATGTATGTCCTCGGTGCTGGCATTTGTCACCGTTACCGGCTCTGTACTGTAGGCTAACATATAATGCTTTGGTTGCATAGCTTTATTTATTTTAATAAACTTAAAACCTGCCATTTTTGACAATTTGGCACAAATAGTGTTTGTGTCTTTGTAATCTAAGATACAGGCAGGCTACCATTGGTGCCTCAGTGGGATCTGCAATAGGGATGTACAGATACCAAGTATCATACTTAGTACAAGTACATGTACAGATACTTTTCCATCTCCAAGACTAGACCAGAGAAAAACTCAAAAGTTAGGAGGCAGTTGTCATTTTTAAGGAGCATACGGGGCTCCTGGCATGTGTGCATCCCCTGTTTTTATGTATGATTTGTTTTTATAGATATATACTGTATATTAGGGATGTACGGATATAATTTTTGAAAGACAAGTACAAGTCCCAATAGTTGTGCAAGTGCTCACAAATACAAGTACTGATACATTTTTGTTTAGTGTTATGTGATAGTTTTTCTAAAACAATACAGACTAATGATTTCAGGACAGTGGTGGAGTGTCAGAGCCCGGACCCAGCTGCAGCCTCTGCGACCCTGGTAGTTCTCATGAAAATGCCAAGTATCATCGGCACTTGTATCTGAACTGGTATCTGTGCATCCCTAATCTGCAATACTTGCAAAATGACTCAGTCATGCCAAAAGAAACCAAGGATGCATTTTTTTCCCACTAGGAAGTCAGTGTTCTCCGCCTCTGACCTGCTTTCTTTTTCTATTTAACTTAACACAATGTGTTTTAATATGTACTTGAAGGTGCTGTCCTGCTTGCCTATTTTTAAAAATGCTTTATTCAATGCCACTAATAACTATCATCCCGTAACTGAATGAAATGTCTGGATGTCCACTATTGGCTGCATTTAACCCTTCACTAATTGTTGCTCCATCTCCTGAATATCATTATCTTTGACAGCCATTTTACTATTTAGGTGTATCAGAGTTATTGCTTTGCTGCAGAGTGCAGACACAACATGTCAAGAGGGAATCAAGTCAAAGAATAGTTAGGCAAAACCAAGTAATTAGCATTGCGTGAACCAGCAGCTGAGAGTCCTGTTATTTTCAAAATGAGGTCATTATGTCCCAGAATTCTTTGTCGCTGGCATGCAGCAGCGGGGAAGAAAATGGGCAATGTGTCTAGGGTGAAATAACATCTTCCTGCAGAGAAAGTTTTATGCATTACAAATAGAAGCTAAGAGGCTTGTGTTTCTTCTGTGCATCCAGAAATAGAACACTAAGAACATTTTTTTTGTATCTGATTTCACCCTGTTATGCATCTTCCCTTGCAAAAACACTTTCTGCTGTCACTTAAGATTAGACGGGTTACCCCTCAGAGCTGTAATTACACTTGACACGTAATTATTATGGTTTTTGATGACAAAGTATTTTCCTCCCTGCTTTCTGACTTTCTGCTGCTGAAAGCTGGGAATGTTGAATATGATTTTGCATATACATCCAAGCCACCCGGTAGCTGGAGGCACAGATCTCCTCCTTCCAGCCTTCGGTCAGTCAGTGATCATTGTAGGACCCTGGACGAATCGGCCATAGCCTGTGGCTTGCCGCTCCAAACCTACACTGAATCATGATAATTACCATTTGGTTTCTGATGTTCCGTTTCTGTAGGGAATCAGCATGGGCTAAATGAATCTTCTGCAATGTAAATTTAGTTGAGAATGTACGATCCATATGGCAGATATAAAATGCTGTTTAGTGATATGTACAGGAATAAAACTAGTTTTTAATCAACTGCTATGACAGTGACACATTAGGTCTTTGGGCATCCGTGGAACTTTAGAGATTTAGGGGTGTATTCATCAACGTCGCATTCAGAAATAACAGCTGTTTTTCCACAAAATACTGCTTTTTTTAAAGAGCACAATTCATCAAAGTAATATCTACATATTTTATCAGATTACAAAAATATGTATGAACAGGTGTTTCTTCCTGTCGGCCTTGTATTTTGTAAAGTTATGGCTTGGTTGATTGCATACAAGGGAATATGACATTTGCCAAGTTCAGTTATGAAAGGTTCATATATATTTTTACCAGCTATTGCAATAGAATGATGTAGGTCTCAAGCAAACACCTGTTGTCTTTCTAGGGAACCAAAACTATCCCAGATTGCTGCAGAATACGTAACACGTTAGTGGGCTTTACTTATGATTGCTAAAATGGAGCTGTTGTCTATAGCAACCAGTCAGCCGTCAGTTATTATTTCCTGTTAAATGCCAAAAACCTAATTATTTGCAATTAGCACAATTTTTATTTTTCCTTAAAGGAGAACTATGGGGTTAAGGCTTTTCCCCATAGTTCTCCTTAGGGTAACGGGAGGACACAAACGAGCATCCTCCCGTCACCCTAGGCTCAGTATAAAGTACAAAGACCCCTCCCTCTGTGCCAGTTATCGTGCGATAGCATTGTTGAACACAGATCTCAAAATTTACGCAAAAATACTGGCAAACAGGCTGCTCCCCTATATACCCGACCTTGTGAATTCCGACCAGGTCGGATTTGTGCCCGCCCGAGAGGCACGAGACAATATAGTCAGGGTTCTCAATGTAGTTCATTCGGCCCGCAGCCATTCGCGCCCTCTTATGCTCCTATCCATTGACGCCGAAAAGGCGTTCGATCGGGTTGATTGGAATTTCCTCGATTCCACGCTCCAGTATCTTGGGCTGGGGACGCATATGTGCTCATGGATTATGGCCCTTTACTCGTCCCCAAACGCAGCGGTGAGAGTTAACGAAACTCGATCCGAGTACTTCTCCATCTCCAATGGTACCCGCCAGGGATGCCCCCTATCCCCGCTCATCTTTATTCTCACATTGGAACCCCTATTATGTACCATCAGGGCAGATGATTCCATCGTGGGCCTACAGGTTCCCTCGGGGACACACAAATTGGCAGCTTATGCGGACGATTTGGTCTTCTTTATATCCTGTCCAATGTCCTCCGTGCCTGCCCTTACGAAGGCATTCGACACTTATGGAAAGCTCTCTAATTTTTTGGTTAATCAGGCCAAGTCGGAAGCTCTCAATGTCACCTTACCCCTGGTAGAACTAGACCGTGTGAGGTCCTCCTTCCAGTTCCGTTGGTCACAGATGAGTCTCAACCACCTTGAGGTACGTGTTACAGCGGACCCAGACCGCTTATATGCTGAAAACTATGTCCCCTTACTACATACAATCAAACGAGACCTCTCGAACTGGCAGGACCTGACCCTGACATAGTTTGGCCGCTGCGCCTCCCTAAAGATGACAGTTCTTCCCAGGATTCTGTACATACTTCAGGCGATCCCGATTCATTTACCTCCAACCTTTTTCTCTCAACTGAGACGTATGTTTGTATCCTATGTCTGGGCAAGTCGGCGTCCGAGGTTGGCATATCGCCTCCTGATCCTACCCAAGGACCTGGGTGGGGTAGGCCTGCCGGACGTTAGACTTTACTACAAGGCGTCCCACCTTGTCCGATTGTTGGACTGGTGCTGCCATACGGATCAGAAATGATGGGTGGGGATGGAACTTTCGTAATCCAGAATGCCACTCTCGGGGGCAGCGTGGCTCACTTCCCCGCTGCCGTCAGAGATCTCCTCGCATCCCTTCATTGCGCCTACGCTGAGGGTGGCTAGGACGTCTCTCGATAATTCGGGAATTTCCCCCCACCCATCGCCCATGATACCGGTAATTGGAGACCCCGACTTCCCCCCAGGCCTGGAGAGCAGTCGCGTCCGCAGACTATTGAAGGTAGGTAAGTTCCGCCTTCTCGACTTTATATCGGACGGGACATGTATGATTATAGACTCCATACGACACCTGACCAGCCCAGTGCTGGATGAATGGAGTGCACGGCAGATCCGCCACTTTCTGACCTCCGTGCCCGGGCTGAGTCAGTTGTCGCGTTGCCTCACTGAGTTTGAGTCCATATGTCATCTAGGGGCCCCAATTCACCATGCCCTCTCTCTGCTTTATAGACAACTCTGCTCGCCACCACAGTCATATTGCCCTCCCTTCCTTGAGAAATGGGAGTCCGAGTTGGGAAGCCATGGTTAAAGTAGAACGCCAGGCAAATAAAATCTTAACCTTTGATGGAACCTTCTTCCTGTGTGATCATCTGCACAAACCTAGCTCACAAGCAGGAACAATGGTAACCTTGGTGACCTCTTGGACAAGACAAGCCTTTCTGGACTCTACAATCAAGAATGTGATTTGTAGAGGCCTGCTGGAGAGGAGTGTTCTGAGCACAGAGAAAAACCCATGGCATGTGTGAATGAGAGAGAGAGAGAATGGTGTGGCTAGCTGAAGGATCTTAACCTCAATTCCTATCCCTACTGACCCCCTTCAAATCCCCTTTCCATTTCCCTTAATTGTAATTAGAATGTATGTATATCCGTATTTGTAAATAGACCCAACACTTATTTAAGATTCAGTTATTCATCAGTAATTTAAGGCACCCCCAAATCAGAGCACATACTTTATACTCGTTACACTTTGAGGTACATTACCATTCTTTTTTTGTCTCATTTGCTGGTTGCTAAGTAAGTAGAGCTCAACTTTTTTTTTAAATAAATCATTAATTACAGTAGGATCAGATAAAGTGTTAGCTCTCTGTCTAGTCCATGTGCAAATAAAGCATATGTTATAGTAGTTTTTAACTTTTTTTAAAGATCCTTTGTCCTGAGGTTTATATTTGTATGTGTCTGTGAAAATTATCTCTTGCCTCACAGTAGGTAAAGAATATTTTGTGAGTGCAAGTAAAGTATATGAAGTAAGTAGGCTCAGAATCTATTAACTGTTCCCATTTAAGAAAATCCAACTGTTGATAGAGTCTGGCCACACCCACCTATTGCCAAGGTGTGCCAAACTTGCTGCAGAGTTGCAGCAAGCTCCGTTCTCCGCTCTGCTCCGTGTGTACAGTGAGAGGGGAGAGCTGCACTTACAGCCTCCCCCTCTCATCTGTCACAGGAGTTCCAGCAGTGCTGTGCTAGAACTCCTGTATTGGAGGTTGTATACATGTATACAGGTAAATAAAGAGAATGTGACACCTCCAAATGCTATCACACAGGGGCTTGTTAGCTCCTGTGTAATAGCAATAAAGTTAAGTTAAAAAAAAGATAAAAAATTAAAATTTAAAAATTTAAAAAAAAATAAGTCTGTGAAGGTTCCCATTCATCCAGGTCATGGTATATCTGCAAGAAATAAGTCAAGGCAACTGGCTGTATTTTTCTTGAAGACGTTTCACTGGTCATCCAACCAGCTTTCTCAATTCAGAATGACTTGTACAAAAACTTATTTGAAAATAAATATGATGAATGTTGCTCCAATCCACATAACCTGTTAGTCACAACCAGGTGTTTATTGTATTTGCATAATTGGAGCTAGGAGGTGTTAATAACCTGCCCAGAGAGAGGTGTTAAAACAGCATTGTATGTGGCAGACAATAGATGTCTCACCAGCATGGCACAGCATAGAAGAGCAAGACCCTCTGGTCAGGATTTGGCAGTGTACCTACATTTAAAGGAAAAAGGTCACTTCTTTGAAGACAGTCAAGTACTCATCCTAGACAGAGAGGACGACTGGTGGGGGGGGTGAGACATCTATTATCTGCCACATACAATGCTGTTTTAACATCTCTCTCTGGGCAGGTTTATAACACCTCCTAGCTCCAATAAAGAAGATGTTAAGATAAAAAAAATGTTTTAACCCCTTCATGACTGTGGCCTTTTTTTTCTCATTTTTTGCACCCATGTTATATTCCACATTTTAGGCCTGAAAATTACTTAAAACCCCCCAACATTATATATTTTCTGAATGCCAAGACCCTATAGAATAAAATGGTGGCAGTTGCAAATTTTTATGTTGCGCAATATTATTTGCAACTCCTTATTAACCACTTGAAGACCAGGTGTTTAGACCCCCTTCCTGGCCAGGCCATTTTTCAGTATTCAGCGCTGCAATACTTTGACTGATGTTTATTCCGTCATGCAACGCTGTACTGAAATGAATTTTACACCATTTTTTGGGGACAGATAGAGCTTTATTTTGGTGGGTTTTATTTTTTATTATAATTAGGAAATATTGCTGAAAATGTTGAAAAAAAAACGTTTTTTTTAACATTATGTTAGGAAACATTTATTATTACCCAGTTTTTTGGTCAAATATAAAAGATCGGGTCACGTCGGTTAAATAGACACCAAACATGTCAAGCTTTAAATTTCCGCGCACCCGCGACATCGCAGAAAACGAC
>NW_017306870.1:20624-81606 GCF_000935625.1 Nanorana parkeri | reverse complement strand
GGTCGTACCAACCCCCCCCCCCCCCCCATGTGATAGCAGATTGTGGTGACAGGTACTTTTTAAGGTGATGCTGGGGGTCCAAAAGACGTCGTCGGTCACGAAGGGGTTAAATGTAAAAAGTGATAAAAAGGTTAAAAAAAATAAAGAAACAATAAAAAAATGTAAACTAACCCTGCCATCCCACCATCCGGTTGACATTCTCCACTGGGGGGGTTGGCAGGGAGGAGGCGCATTGAGGACCTGGCCTTGGGGCAGCAGTGAGAGTAAATCTGGCCCTGTGTACAATAAAGCATATTTAGTGCATGGGGAAGGAGCATGTGATGTACAACTTAGTGTATATAGTGCAGAGGTCTGGAATATAAAATGTACACAGTGCCAGGGCCAGTAGTATGTAACTTACCCAGTTAAGAGGCCAGTAGCATGAAATGTAAAGCCAACATACAGACCACAGGGGTTCAGAGTGCAGGGAGGGCATAGTGCAGAGGTCTGGAATATAAAATGTACACAGTGCCAGGGCCAGTAGTATGTAACTTACCAAGTGAAGAGGCCAGTAGCATGAAATGTAAAGCCAACGTACAGACCACAGGGGTACAGAGTGCAGGGACTAGGAATATCTAATGCAAAAGGATGCATGACCTTAAATAGTAGTATTTAATGTACAGAGTACAGGGGTACAGCCCAGCATATAGAGTGCAACAGTCAGAAGTATGAAATGTAGAGTGCAACAGCCAAAGGTACTTAACATACAGCACAATGTACAGAATGTGGCAGTCAGGAATATGTAAGCTACATTCTTCTGACTGCTGGACTCTCAGCATACAGAGGAAAGTGGTCAGGAGAGGCTAACACAAAGTACGCAGTATAGTATTCGGGCAAATGTAACATATTGCCTGCCCAAGGACTTCCACAACACTAATTCACTCACCCCACAAGCAAAACATTTCTCTTTCCCTTATTTCTTCAGGCATACATTTTCCCCTTAGCACAGATTTCCCAAACAATAGTCCCCCACTGCCCAGCAAAAATTCCCCAAAGCAAATATTGTTGCCTTCCCAAGTAAAGCTCTCCCTTCCTAAAGCAAAAACTCACCTACCCCTAATAAAAGCTCTCCCTCTAAAAAAAAAAAAAAAAAAATCCACACATCACACAAATCTTCTGTACAATCCCCTACAAAATGTTCCTTCAGTAAAAAACTTAACTTTGGCACAAACATGCCTTCCATTCCCCTGGGCCCTCCATCATCCCCCTGAAGGAATATGAACTCCAGCATGAGCCCACTTAAATGAGTATGGCATGGTTTGGGATTGGTCACTGAAATATACTTTCTCAGGCTCCTGCTTAAGAGGCAGCTGGAATACAGACTGGCCATGCAATGGTTTGGATCCTGCAATTCCTTTATTCTGGCCAGATTTATTTTATGAGATATTCAGGTCTATTCACAAAAGGGTGAAGAGTTTGGAGAAGGCAGGAGAAGTGAACAATCTAGGACAACATAGCTGAACTGGAAAGTCAGCTGAATTGGAGAATTTTTCCAAATCGGCTATAATGGCGTAGATTGTTCACTTCTCCTGCCTTCTCCAAACTCTTCACCCTTTTGTGAATAGACCCTATTATGTTGGTAATATACACTGAGTGGCCAGATTATTATGACCACCTGACATTTGTAGGCAAATTAGCTATAATTAGCTATAATTTTGCGCTGAAGTTGCTAGAGGGCCAGACCATTATAAATAGGGAAGCAGGTTGTTTACCACAATAGTAGAAATTATTTTTTTTCTGAAGATATGGGTAAACAACGCGATTTAACAGCCTTTAAATGTGGGATGATTGTTGGCGCTCGGAGCCGTGGAGCGAGTATCAGCAAAACAGCAGAATTCGTTAAATGTTCAAGAGCAGCTGTTGTTAAAGTGTTTAAAGACTGGACTGTCAGCCGAAAATCTGGGTCTGAACGTGCGAATTGTGGCCGTCAGCGTCTGGTCAATGTTAGGGCAGAACGGAGAGTGGCAACACTGGTACAAGAAAACAGAAGGGCAACAGGGCAGTGTCAGATTCCTTGCATCACCTTTTAACATCTCGTGGAGTCACGAGGCAGCCCAACGAAGTCATCTCGTGGAGTCATCTCGTGGCCCAACGAAGTACTGATGGGGTGGTCATAATAATCTGGACACTCAGTGTATATATCATATATGGACATCAATTGTCATATAATAACAGTGCTACAAATTGCACGTTACTAAAACATACATTATTAAAAATATTAAAGTTTGTATTCTTGTCTTCTAGGACTCCCAGCTCTTAACTGTATTCTCTTTCTTTTTTTTTTTTTTTTTACAAAGCTTTATAAATTGTACCAAATGAAAAGCAGAATAAAAGTTACAGTGTTTGTAATTTTAAGAAACTGGAATTGTTGAATTATAAAAATCTGTAGGAATGTATTTGCTTCCTGTGATGGTGGATGCCTTTTGTATGGCCACACATGTTTGCCCTGGTCTTCACCTTTTCACTAGCATCCCAATACTGCATCATCTAGCAGTCAAAGTCAAGTAAAGCTGACAACAGCCATTTATCATCTTGTAAGACTAGACTCTCAAATGAAACCCATTACTCCATTTTCCCCCCTTTAAATGCAGAGGAGGGGTTCTCTAAATCAATTGAAGATGTTATCTTAAAGGGAAGCAAAACATCTGATTAAAGGATTACAATTGTGCTCTGCAAGGCATGCTCCCAGCCTCAGTTCTACACATGTTGTAATTATCTCCAGGCCACAGTCATGGAGCTGTTGTCTTCCCCAGGGAATGAACAATCGTTGAATACATCCCTGCAACCAGTCAGGTAAACCATTCCCCCCATATCATATGGATCTTAAAACTTGTGTCCCTGGTCAGCTCCACATTTAGACACTTGGGTGGTCATGAAATCCTTTAAAGCCACCTTGGAGTCTTAGTGTCAGCATCTAGAGCTTTTGGTGGTGATGCAGAGGGAAACATCAATGAAACTGAGAAAATGCTTGTTTCTTAGCAACTTACTTTGCTCCTCTGAATGTTCAAGTACAATAACACATTATAATTCTATTATTATTATTAATTTGGGAGACTTTCACATGCAAATAAAGAACCACAAGAGACAGTAGCAGATACTAAAGTAAATCTGTGTTTGAAATAACACTCCCATCAGTCTACTACATATATTCTAAGTTGCTTAGCAAAATTTATTCCAGATTCCAACCTGATTTTATTCTAGAGTGTTCAAATTACAAACACCATGTTCCTATGGACTGCTGAAATGTTTCACAATGGAGGTTCTGCAGTGGGGTAATAAGGTCAGTGCTCAGTTAGTCAGTCAGTGTGGAAAAACAACTACATTTTTAGTTTACTTAGTGTGCCCTCTTCTGCCTGGCTCATGCAGGGGGAGGATATGTCTCTGTGCATGAAATAGAAATTGTAACGATGGATTAGAGCAGCACAAAAATGATCCAGAAAATGTAAATATGTGTAGGGGATGATTTGTTCACACACCAAATATAATTCTAACTAATTATTGTTACTGCTCTTTAAAAGGTATATCTATATAAACTCAGCCCTACTCAACTCATTTAGTAACAAACATTGATCCCAGTCTTTAATAGTTCTCTATGTGTGCAAAAATGTATCATTTGTAATCTTAGATTTAGATTTATTGTGATTATGTCACTGTTTGAGTGCAATTTCTCCTGCACAGCCAACCATTGGACTACTGAGAAAATAAGAGTCTGCTAAAAATGTGTAGTTTAGTAGCTGACACGTACCTTACGGAGCTTGAGGTGATGAAGGTGGCCTCTCTTGCAACTCTAGTCCCAGGATCCCTGAATAGCGAGACAGGTGAGCTGGGGCACAGAGGGGGATGAGTGCCGTAAGAAGATCTTGCTGAAGGAAGTTGAACTTGTAGGAGCTTCGCTAAATGGCTGAACAGGAACGCACAGCAAGGAAGCAGGATGGGAAGACTCAATGTCAGACGGACCAGGTTGACAATGTGCAGGCAAGGAGGTACCAAGACAGCGGAGGAGATTGTGGTCAGGTGGATGGCCGAGGTCAGAACCGTACAGGCAATGTAGTACCAGACAGAAGGCAGAAGCATAGTCCAAAATCGAGCCAGGATCAGGATCACCAGAACATCAGCATAGTCCAGGAACAAGCCGGGTCAGCAACGGAAAGTCAGAAAACAGGAATCAGTTTCAGGAACAGTAGCTGACGAGTACTAAGCACCAGAGGCTTGGAAGGGCTCAGCTTAAATAGCCCACTTGGCACCACGATACCTCGGATATGCGCAACTCTCTTGGCACGGACTTCCTGACATTGCCCCATCGCAAGGGGCACCCTCCGTATGCTCATCTGGATTATCTTCCTGGAGTGATTCCTAAAAGAGGCTTGTATCAGACGTTTAGCAAGAACATTAGCTGTTTAGCAGTTTCTGGTTCCCAAGAATTCTCTTCCAGATCGTAGCTTTTCCATTTTGATAAGGCGCATGCGCAATTCTCTTGGCACGCACTTCCTGACAGAAACAGCCTGGACTGTAAGGACTGCTGTATCTATGGGATAACTATTTTGGGATATTAACATTACAATCATAAAGCAGGTTCCTCCTTCAGACCCCTTTAAAAAAATTTGGATATTCAGATTGCATCATAAAAAGTCCCAAAAGTTGCACTGCCAGTGAATGGCCTTAATTGTTCTACAATTGGCATTTCTACAGTGCGTCCAAGGATTAACATTCCCCTCCCCTTAGCTTGTTTGGCTTTCCGGGTCCAGTGAGTCCCCTGGTGCAGCAACACTGCGCTGGAGCTTGCTAATAATATATAAAGGGCATAACACTAGCCTTTTTTTTTAATAAAAGTAATATTTTAACAAAATATTTGAATTGTTCTTAATTGTATGCTAGAGTCCACCACGTAAATTATTGCACTGTTTGTTTTTAGACTATATAGAAATAATAATTTTGCCCACAGCAACCATTGAAATGTTTATTTTAGTTTCCTTACTTAATCAGAAACACAATGAAATTAAATTGTTATGGGAAGCACAACAGCAACAATTTTTTATAAACAATGTGTTCCAATTTTTATAGGTGTCCCATATTTTTATGATGTATGACCTATATACTTGTGTTCTTTGTGTTCTTTATATTTTGTATCTGAGATTGATGGAATTATGACCTGGTGTGCATCAAGAATATATAATTTCCATAAACATTTTCTTGCTAAAAGGTTTGCCTCCTTCTAATCTCTTGGGAGGTATACCAGCTCATATACGTAGTTATCTTACATTTAATTTTTTTTTTAAAACAATAGCAGCAGTCATTTGGTTAAACGCTAAATGAGCCCCACAAATTGCTTTAATTGGCAACAATCTTCTTAGTCATCATTACAGACACGTAATCTGCCCTCTAGTTGTTTGACTGCTATGTGATCTCTTGTTAAGTGATCAGGAATGTGCAGATGGGGTGCTCCCTTTTCAGCTCTTCCTGAGCTGTGTATCTGATTATTTGAAAAGCATAGGGTGGCTTCATTAGGTCCATCTAATCCCTTTTAATCCTTTCCAAATAAAGACATTTAGTCTTTCAAGGGTCCGTCATTATAAACAAGATTTTACAGGCAGAGATACTACAAGCTGCTGCAAGGTCACGATTCCTCTAGTCTACAGTATGATTCCATACAGCCCGTAATACACTCAGTTCATGTATCTGGTCAGCTGAAGGAACACATTAAGCGTTCAGAGGTATCTACCATGTGTTTTTCTAGATTCTTCCCATATGTCTTGTAGGACAGTATAGGTTATACAGTAATTACAGCTGGAAGGGAACAAGCCATGAACAGAAGGTGCCGTTATAAGAATAGATCACATACATTTATCCTCAACGGCCTGGAGCGTGCAACGCCATAATGATGGACACATAAGGAGGCTACCCCAATTTAGCTGAAAGAAATGTCTTGGATGTATATGAGAAAAAGAGACAAGTAATATGGATTGGTGGAGTATAAATGTATAGGTGGTAAATTTTCTCCTCATGAATCATCACCTTCCTGTGGTCCCAAGAAGACATACTGAGCTAAGTGCGAGAGGAGGTGACCTTCCTCCTGCCTGCTCATGCTGGCCTCTCTCCCCTCCTATGCGTTCTGGTTGTGCTAGGACCTTTGCCTATATTCCCATAATGAAGCTAATGCAAAACGCGTTGGAATAATGAAACTACAAGCCTTTGGAGAAATTATGCGATTACCTGTGGCTGTATAGTTATGCAAATGTAAAAAAATTAGATGCTGTGACAATGTATTGGCGGTAGTGTGAATAGGCAAAGTATCACCACATATAAAGAAAAAAAGAGGGGAAAATGAGTTTTAGTGAATTTCAAACTGGTTTTATATATACAGTAAGTTTGATTTTAAGATATATGAAATAAACAATGTTTTTAAATGACTAAATAGACCTATGTGCCTCATATAAACCCCATGATACACATATTTTTGATTTTCTGATGATTTAAGGAAGGAGGCTAGAAGAAGGCCACACGCAGGATCCACATAGGGTTTATCCACTAAGAAAGACATTATTTTAAATATTAATGTTATGTTAATCATCCTGAATTTTAAGCTTTGTGAATGATGTGGATTTTATCCTCTGATTTACCTTTTCAGTTATTACTATATATATTTTTAACCTACCTGGACTGTGTTGTGCCTTTATAGAGCTTTACTTATACCATATTAAAGAGATCCTGTCAGGTCTCTAAAGGTGTAAAACCACCACCAGTTCCCTGCAATAGAAGACATAGTATATTCACCTCTCTAGTGGTTAGTGTCTCTTACCTCCCCTCTTTTCCATCACTACAGCCTCCTCAACACTCTTTGGCATTCAACATATCCAGGAGTGTTGGAAGCCTGCCCCGCCCCCCCCAACCACCACCACCACATATTGTGGTATCTTAATCTGACGTCTACAGAACTACAGGACTCAATGGTGATGTAGGTGTTGTAGGCAGGAACCATGGCATCTGTTAGGGAACACAAACATCTGACACGCCTTGAGGTATCGAACGCTGATGAGGAAAGGTAGCTGACATGGGCTGCTAGAGAGGTGAGTATACTGGGTCTTCTATTTCAGGGTACTGGTGGCTTTTATCACTTTCGAGACTTGACCGGGTCTCTTTACTCACTGGGTAGTTGGGCCTTGAGCTGATAGCTGTCTGTAAACATTACATTAATAGTTTCCCTGTCCAAAGATAGTTTTGCTTCCTAGTGGATTTCTCTGTTCTTTTTCTGCCCAGATACGATGAATGTAACCTTCAGGCATTGTTTTTGTGGGCTGCCAGAAGGCAAAGTGTAACAGAAGTGTTACATACTCCTTGTCATCATAAAAGCTGAAGGTTCAAAAGAGATTTTCATTCAGTGAGCTAATCTTTAATTCCAATGCAATCTCCTTTCAAACATACCATATGTGTACACTAGTCACATGTTTTGCCTTTACTATGCATATGATAAATGAATTTTAACCAGCAGACATTGTACCTTTCAGCATTCGTTGGGTGCACATACCAATTTTACAGTTTTATTTACCTTAGTGCACTGAACTACCCTGCAGCAGTGCTTCAATGCAACCAACTTAATATTTCTTTCAGAGGTTTCAGGGAATACCGACATTGTGACTAATTTTTTCAGGGCAGTATGTTATGCATCATCACAACTATAATTCACTCTTCATATGTATATACTATATGTTCATTTACATATTTTATCCTTACAGAATGAGACAATAGGTTGGACCAATCCATATATTTTTAGGATGCCTATAGCTGGATTGATCTACCAAAGGCCATTTAGCATTAGACCAATGCATATCCCCTGGCATGAGTCAGCATGGGGCAGCACAATTAATTAGTGGTTAGCATCTCTGTGGATACCTGTTTCAGATCCCACTATCTGCACTGTTCTACTCAATTTCCATGTTCTCCCTTTGCTTGCGTGGGTTTCCTCTGGGTATTCCGGTTTTCGTTCCACACTGTAAAGATATGTTGGTAAGTTAACTGGCTCCTGTTTAAAGTGGCCCTAATATGTGTGTATGTGAGATGAGGACATATAGATTGTAAACGCCTTGAGGGCAGGGGCTGATGTAATTGCGGTATGTAAAGTGCTGCATAAAATTGTTGGCACTATATAAATATCAATAATAAAAGAGTAATACATTGAAAATGAATGACGCTATGGTCTAAGTTTTTGTAAAGATGTATTTATTTTTCCCCAGTAAGCCATCTTTTGTCACACTGTCAAAATTACATCCTACCATCATTTTTAAATATATAATGGTATAGGAATTATTGGTACTATAGACTTAATTGAGCAAACCGCTTTCCTATTAGGAAGTTTATTATACTTACTTTTTTTGTCAACTGGTGTGACTATAATATCGGTTTCCAGTGACATATATCACTAGCCAAGCGACATTTCTTTCACTGTAGCCAAACTGTTGCAAACTTTAAAAAGTTTGACAACTGGGTTCATCACAGAATAGTTTGCTTGTATTTCCAGGTGTGTTGTTAAATCTCCAAACAGATGCTTCTGCTGGATTGGTTTTAAGCAGATTTTGAGCTCTGTCCAGCCCACGTCATTACCATTGACTGTATATTTAGTATATTTAAGTAGCATTCTGATTGGTGCAGTTGTAGACACATCATGGGCAATATGTAGTCCTTAGTAGCTTGTCATGCCTGTGATGCAGTTTTATTTTTGAAGTGCAATTTTATTATCATTAAGCTACACACCCTCTGAAGTTACGATTTGTTTCTCCTACCTAGTACTGGATTACATCCTGTTTGGTAGCATTTTTAATTCCCTTGTGCAGAACATTATCATAATCCTTTCAGAATGAAGCAGCTATGATCATGTCATCTGCTATTATGTGGATGCCATCAATGTAATCAATGTCCCCAGATGCTTCTGCATGGTCTGCTGAAACAGGTCACTAGCAGATTTGATTGGTAGATGAACTTATGTTTTCCCCAAGGTGTATTCATGTACACAGTAGTGATGACTATTCATCCAGACTGACCTGCCAGTAGCCATCGTTCTCATTGTAGAAGTGAATAATTGTTTACCTCTTCGTTTGGATTGCATATCCTCAGGTGTGAGAATGGAAAATTGCTGTCATCTGATTGTTTTGTTTAACTTTATGGGATTTGAGCAGACTGATATTTCCATACTTATTTTCAGCTGTGACAGAACTGTTTACTCATAGTGTGTATAAAGTGACAGGTCTCACAAATATTGTCCTTTTATACTCTGAAAGTATGTGCTTAAAGTAGAATTCAACTTTCTCTATTTCTTTACACTGTTGCCCAAGCACTTACAGTCATCCTGTTTCCAAACAGCTGGCACCATCTCTCTGAACTTCACTTCCCTGAACGTCCTGTCCAGTACAAGATCACAGGGAACAGCACAGCTTCAAGAGAACATCCATCTACTAGCTTAGAGGAAGGAGAAGGAAGGAGAGAGGAAGGAGGAGAGGGGAGCAAGGGGGAGGAGAGTGGTTTGCCTTGCCATGCCTGTGTGAAAAACCACACTAGCTTACTAGCACACACAAGGGTGGCTCTGTAGAATTCTGCAAGGGATAGGAGCCACCCTAAAACAGGATCTCAGGGCCAGTGCTTAGGGGACCAGCTGATGCTGGAGGACACTAAAATGTTTAAACATTAAGGAACGGCATCCATTGTAAGCGATTAAATCATCATTTGAAATAGCGTAAAAACATTTTTAACTGTAATATCTTTTTAAGATTGTTTATAATAGCATATGGCGATATGGGGTTAGCCGGCAAAACACCCACGTCCTTCAAAAATGTGTACATGTTAAACTAATTCCTGTTTTTGTATGTGACCCATAATAATCCAGATTTTGCATTTTGTTAGTTTAACATATATGAGGTCAGATCTCTTCCAATCCATTAAGAACCAGCTTAGTACCACCATATGACACAAACACTGTGTGGGTTAAATTATTATTTCCTTTACATTTGTTTTATGAGCTGTAAATTGTTGTTTTTTTTTGTTTGTTTTTTTTGTTTCATATTGCCCAAGTCATGTTCCTGTGTTATGGTTGTCATTAAGCCATGTTTATGTGCATTATGTTTGCATTTTAAAGATTCTGCATTGTGTTATACACTATAATGATACAGCATTTTATCAGGATCAGCTAGTGTGGGTAACCCTTAACACAATTGAATCTGTAAGCACAAGCTTCAGTGTCTTTGAATGCATAGTCTTTAGCATTTAGCTCAAGCTGAGTCATAGTGGTTCATTTACTAAAGGCAAATAGCCACCACTGCCCAGCATAGGCTAACCTCCCTCTCTGCTTGCCCATTAAAAAGACACAGCCCATTAAGAACACTTTTAAAGCTGGTCGAAGAACGTTAGCAAGAAATTACCATGAGCTGAGGTAAAGACCTAATAACACCTCTTAAAGGAGAACTATGAGGTGAGTGATTTTAACTTAACCTCATAGTTCAAACCGATGTGTGACAATGAAACTGTCACACGTTGGCTCAATAGATCGGGAAGTGAGCGAACAAATACCGTCCCTCGCTCACTTCTCGATCATGTGCCTGCAGAGAGCCGTGACTGTCACTCACGGCTCCCTGCAGGGATTCCCCCCTCCCCACTCCGATCCTCAAACGCTGACTGTAGCTCGCTGTATACTGAGCTTTGTGTCACGGGAGGACGCTAGTTTGTGTCCTCCCGTGACCCTTAGGAGAACTATGGGGAAAAACACTTACCCCAAAGTTCTCCTTTAATGTAGTGAAATTATCTTGCTCTGGTTAGACTTTAATGCCAGACTAGGGGCCAGTGAATCTAATTCACCAGGGGTCCAGTGAAACCTGTTTGAAACCTGAACTTAGTAAGTCTATGAGAGGTGCATCGTGTTAGTAACGTCTAGCCATTTTTAGAAGTAATAGGTAAACTATTGTAAAACAAAAAAAAAGCATGGGGAGTTGGGCATTGTCATGGGGACATACACCACTGCAAACAGTGGGGAGAGGGTCTTTTTATGCGGCTTTGAAAGCAACATTAAAAATACATGCCTTAAAAGATGCCTTAAAATTGTAAATTATGTTACATAACAGTGTGATTTTCACTGAAAGCCTCAGGAAAAGTGTGAACTGAAACTGCATTGTTGACTGTGTAATTAGTTTTTGTCTTTTACAATGACAATGGCTTACATACAACAGCAACACTCCGATTTGATTAATTGCAGTTTTCAAAAAAAAAAGCTCCTTTCGAGCAGCAACACATGCATTCTCATGAAGCAGTTGTAGGCCCACTTTGACCAGCAGATAGAAATTAGCCAGTAGTTCAGTAAGGATGTCCATGTTCTTGCTAATGCAAAATGGTCATGCTGCTCGCCAATTTCTAGGAAACTCTCATTCGGAATTAGAAGACTGCAGATGATACCTCAGTGTAAAAATCCCACAGACGGACATTTTTAATGAGGGAGAATTAGCTGAAATACTACAGGCAAAGAATACAGACAGGTGTTTACAGGAATGAAGAGGCTGATGATACAACAGTATGCGATTGGCCAGCAGGACAATTTTAATGAGCAAAGCTAGGTCCAAATGTACTAGAAACAAAGAATAAAGCATAGGCAGGGGTTTTACTGCAAGAATTAGGGCACTTCAGAAGACACAGCAGTGTAAAACTGGCCAGTAGCAGAGCAGTGTTAATCAGGGAAAATAGGCCTAAGAAGTGTTTACCTAACTCAAATTTTTACTATGGGGATACAGGGTTTGCAACCCAAAATACCACCCCCTCAAAGAAAAGCCTAGGGGAAAAAGAATAGGCCCTATCAATCTAAAATACCCTCAAAATAAATAAAAACACTAAAACAATGCCCCCTTATTTTTTTAATGGAAACCTTGCTGGAAAAAAAAGTAGCAGTTACCCTAATATAAAGGGCCCAAGCAAAATGAAATTAATGGGAAGTAATGGGAAAAAAGTTTGCTATGGACAAAACAACAATAAAAGTGTCCCCTGATCTCAAATCACCCACAAAATAAAAGATAAACAAACTGTTCTCTAACTGTCACTAATCTCTCTCTATGCATTTTGTCAGCTTTCTGTAATCTTGCTCTACTCTTTCCCTACAGCAGTTTCTAGTACACTGACACTATCTCTGCTCTGTGCTACTTTTTATAGTGAGGGGAGGGGCTTATCCATTAATTCTGCAATCTCAAGCCTGCCAAATTTGTCGTGAACCAGTGGTAGCGGCGAACCTCAACCTCATCTCTAACGAATGAGTGCCATGAACTGAAATACTGTTCAAAACTTTCCCTACAATCTCCCAGCCACTCTCCTGCACCAATGCACTCCCAATCCCCACTCCAGAATAATGCACCACCCTGGGACCATTAATAACCTGATGATTTATACTGTTCCCTTGCATACAACATGGATTAAAGCTTGTCCTGAGACTCCTGGAAAATTAACTGATAGTACAAATAAAATAGTATCACACACAGTACTCAACTGTGTTGTTACTAATGCACTAACATAGCATTTTTATAATTTAGACAAGCCCACATCCATATATTTTTCACACACAAATATTTTTATCTTTTTTTAATTCAGCTATCAATATGTGGTTAAGAGAGAGGTACATACTGTGAATTTCTTTCTTTACTCTCTCATGTGTAAACAAGAATACAGTATTGAAGTTACGCATCTCCAATGCTCAACCAACAGGCTTACTGTCATTATCTTTTTTTTAAATGCCAGTGTTCTTTACTTTCCAGCAGTCAAAGGTTTAGTGCAGTGAGGTGTCTAGGGAGTGCTCAAGCCTGTCAGCAGTCAGCTCAGTTCGACAAAGCTCAAGAAGAGCTCCATTGACGCTGTCTTCAAATTTCAGTGAAGCTTCCCATCAGAGCACCTGCTGTGCACATCTTGCCGACTGTAAGTTGATGTAAGTGGATAGAACAAGCATATACATTTGCATTAACCTGTATTTGGCAGTATGTGTACACAGCATGAACCTATAAATTGCGTCAATGCACCTCAACTTAATGTGTACTGGACAGTTTTGGTTTGAGCTGAGGCGTGGGTGTGCCATAAATGCCCATCACAAGTCCTAAGTTTAGATCTCTATTAGATCTGCTTTTTTGCTGTTGTTATTTTCATACAAATATTCCAATGAAACAGAAGTTGCAGCTGAAAAAAGGAAATGTCTGGTAGTGCATCAATGCTGCTCTAAGAAGTCATCCCCATGTGAATGGTAGCAGGCAGCTCTGAGCATATGAAGGCTGGCCATGGAGGAACACCAAGACACAAGGGGCAAGTGTGGAGGCACATGCACTGGTCTTTGCGGGATGAACAAAGTATCCTGTTCTAAAAGCTCAAGGAGCCCGAGTTTAGCAGTACCATATAATATATATTAGAGGTGCACCAAAATCTAATTTTCAAAGCCGAAACAAGACCAAAAATTTTAAAAATGTCAGGTCTAACCTTTTTCCCTTTTAAAATAGAAAAAGAGAATGAGGACACAGAGCCCTCAATCTCTTTTTCTGCAGCCCCTCTATATTGAGCGTTCCTGTTCATAACTTGTGGGGATCGTATGTTTACCATGTCCACAATCATGAATGAACAGGAGGTAATGTAGATCACTGCACAATAACAGATTGTCTATCACACTTGAAACTAGAGTGTATTATTTGAGAGACAATAGCCACAAATATTGTGCAGTGGCCGGACAGTATGCAAGCAGCTTGGTAAGGTCGCAATATAAGAGGGAGAGATAAGGCAGGTTTTATCTACAAATAAGCATTAAAGTGCATTATTAGAGCCAAAAATACAAATTTCGTTCAGTGGCTAACCAATATATAAGCAGCCTAATAAGTAATGTAAGAGGGACTGACAAGGTCCCTCATGATACATGATTTATATAGTGCAAACAGTTTGTGCAGCGCTTTACAATATAAGGAAGAATATAGGAAGGAATATAAGGAAGAAATTACAGTTACAATACAAGTCAAGACAAGATGATAAGGAGGGCCCTGCCCGTCTGAGATTTTAGCTTGAAATAACCATTAGAGTGCATTATTTCAGAGAAAATAGTCACAGTTATTGCAGAGTGGCTGGAAAGTATATACGCAACTTGATTAGGCCACAATATAAGAGAAAGGCATGAGGCAGGTTTTATCTTGAAACAGAGTCTGAGAGACAAGAGCCACTAATACAATTAAAAATATGGCTGCTCAAAGCTGCGAAAACATTGTGTGGCATCTTTACAGTGCTAAAGCACTAGAATAGGGCAGGAAAGATGGTAGATGCTAGTAATAGTGCCAAGTATCAATATTTTTTTCTTATGGGTGGGTGGATGACACTTCAATTTTTATTCGGCAGCATCAGCAGCAGGGGGTTTGTACACACTGGTAAACCAAGACTGGTTTATTTTGATGAAAGTGAGACAGTTGACACTGTCTGGGGACAGAGGGTTCTGCGTCTTTATACTAAAACCTCTCAGACACACAAACTGCAGGGCAGGCCATAAGCTCCAGTGTATACTGTATCAGCTCTGGCCAGTGCTCCGACATGGACACCCAACAGTCCTTGTAGTCCTCACCTATAAGATTGTCCACATCAGCCCTGGACCAGACCCGATGTAGTCAGCAATTGTACTGTTCAGACACCTAAAAGTGTGTGGCGCTGTGGTTTAAATAAAAATACGACAAAGACATTCTTATCTAACAGCTCCTCAAAGTGCCACATCTTGGGCTCCCTCTATGATGGTTCTAGTAGACTGGCCATTTTATCCTTGTATCAGGGATCCAATAGGGTGGCCATTCAATAGTGATCCTTCTCTTTAATGCCTTTTTGCCCATTCGCCACAAATTATCTGCAGCAGAAGACCCCATATCCTAGGTATCGCTGAGGACAACACTGCTGGCTGCCCCATGTTCTCCTTCCCCTTCTGACCACCAGCATCCCAACCCCCCTGCACATATTTTTCCTCTGCCTCTCATCACAGAGATAGAACAAGTAGACTAAGGATCCTGCTGGTCTTGAGACAGCAGCAAGTCCACTTCTTCTTCCTGCTTCTGTACCTCCAGTGCCAGTGTATCAGGCCATGCAGTGTGTGCTACAGGAGGCATACAAGAGGGATTATATCACAAATCCCAGGCTCATCACGGCTCACCGTTCTGGTCGACTCTTCAATAGGTGCCAGAATGCTGCATGGGTCCTGAATGATGAGCCACTGATGCAGTGAAAAGAACCACAATCGCACCAGTACTCATTGATGGCAGGTTGCTGCGGGCACAGCCTCTGCAGCATGGCCAATGTTAGTTATATATGGCTGTACTCTGGTATATGCCAGACTTGTGTGAAACACAGGCATGTGTACGGACGCAGAACTCTAAATGCAGACTATCTGCATTCATTGTTGTGCACCCATATGCCTGTGTGTGTTTGACAGTGTACAGCCATTAACTTCTATATCTACATAAATATGAAATACAAAAAGTCCCAATAAACCAAACCAAAAAAAGACTGCCATGGCGGGGGTTTAATCAGCTAATCAGCTACAGTTGCTGCTGACACACACAAAAAGATAGTCCTAAAAAAGACTGTTGGGTCTCTGAACTTTGAACACAAGGGGGGTGCTTAATCCACAGTGATTTAGCAAACTGTTTATTGTACTATAGTACATTATAGCACTGTATGACAACTAACTCTCCATATACACAGACTATCAGCATTCACTAAACTAATTCAACACACAGGTACAAATGGCTGCTGGGAACCCACAGTTTTATAGTAAGGGGACTAGCCCAAAACAAAGCCCCCATTAATGGCCCTTATAAGCTATCTGGCTCCAAGGCCATGCAGTGCATTATGGTTACAAAGAATTTGGCCTATCAAATTCCAGATTAGTTCGCCAGGTCCACAAGCCTTCGAAAGCGCAGGATGCACCTCAAACCCATGGTAAAGCTGAACAGAAACCTCATCCCTAAGGGTGATATTAAAATGTTTTTGGTGCTGTAAACCAGTATGAACATTTTATTTCAGCCTGCCAGCTCATACAAAAAAAAAAAATCAGCCACAAATAAATAACTGTCTACACAGTATATCTTTTGGTGAATTTTGTGTTTTATCTAAAATTTTTTTTATATAACACTTGTCTCGAGTATTCAATTTCTATTATTGGTTTCCAAAGATGTAGGTGTGGGTACTGTACAGGTACTGACATTGACATGCAGTTCCTCTGTTGAGCAAAATGAGTTTAAAACACATCATTCCTTTGAAGGACAAAGCGCCAGTTTGTTTACCTATCTCGCTTAACCAGCAGCGCCTGGAAGGACAGGTTGTTGAGATCCCCAGGGCCTTCTGGGAAGAGGAATTGTATGCTTGGCTCGGCCTCATCAGTCACCGTTGATTATTCGGAGTGTCAGTAGGAATCAGTGGCCGTGATCTGATTAGAGGAATAATTTAACCACTGTCACAGGGAGAGATAACCATGATTTATGACCAGGGCTATAATTTGGTTGCAAGCCCACTGGTGTATCTGGGCGAGCATCCCAAAAGGACAGCAACCTTTCTATTAGGACCTAAGATGCCCTTTGAAAAGCATGCATGAATAATCATTGAAGCAAAGCTGTTTAACCCCTTATGCGCCACACAGCGTTTACAACATGGAGGTTAACTGGTGGAGTCAATTGACAGCTGAGGCATGAAATAAAGGTCTGTGTGATTTTCTCCTAATGAATTCAATAATTCTAATGATACCATATGTAATTGCATTTGAATGTATAATTCATTGCATTGATCTCACATCAATCCTGGGGGATAGACTGTACTGAAAAACAATTTCTCCTTCTCATTCTGACCCAAAGAGCTTGCAATCAATAACATTTAGTTTGATTTAACATTCAAAGAGTAAAGTGGTTGGGCACACAAAAGAGCAAAACTTTAATGTGAAGATGGACATAAGAGAGATATGATCTCCATGAAACTTACAGCCAAGCTATGAAATTTATGATAAAATCAATGCTGTATGCCACAGCCTGACCCCTTTTTATTAAGGCTGCTACATTTATGAGGTCAGTTCATTTCTATTAGCACACACCCTAAGTCTGAAACTTATAGAAGCTACAGCCATGCACATAAAAAGTAACTCTGCAAATAAATGGAGCATTTTTAATGTTAAGTGAATGGCTTGTGTTTATATGCACCTGTCATTACCATTACCGTTACCTGTCAATACAATGCCTGGGTGATGTGTTTCTCAAACCCATTAATCATAAAGATAACCATTAAAGTAGATGTAAACTCAAACTGAGCATTGTGTATCATAAAATACTGTTTTCACTTTATCCTTTTTTGCATCTCGGTGCTCTGGCCTTTTTCAGCCACTTCTTGTTCATTCAGCATCCATCATTAGTTCCAGAGTGGTAACAGGGACCATGCCAGTGCAATGTGTGCAGGGCAACTTGTAGTCTCAACCAGGGATGCATATGACAGGGTGATCACACAGGAGGATAAATGGGAGGCAGTTAGCACCCTATAACAGGAAGTGCCTGAACAAAGACCTTCAAGGTGGGATTACCAGGTGTTCTTTAAAAAGTAAAAAAAGCAATTTTTGAAATGATATTTTCTCTGTTGCACTTCAGCAACACTTACAGGTTCTGTCTCTTTCAGCCTGTGATTGGACTATAAAGGTAAAAGCAACAGTAATCTTTCTGTCACTCTGCTGTCTTCTTCTATAAACATCATCTGATTGGCTCCTCCTCCAGTCTGAGCGTTGCTGTACTTTGGACTGCAAGAGGCTGATAGCAGGTAGAATTCAGGTACTTGCACTGCTTGCATTAAAAAAAATTAAGGATGTACTAATGAATACAGAACTGCATTAAGAATTCATCTCTAAGCATTGTCGGACAACAGCTTCAACCTTTCTTTAACAAGTTACAGTCTTAGGTAAACCACATATTTGCTAGTAGTAGCCTTGGGGTTGGGGGAGCTACCGACAGGATTAATGGCCGCATGGATCCAGCCTGTGAAGAACGTGCTGTGTTCAGCCTAGCAGTAGGGAGAGGGAAACCACTAAACACCAGGAAAGGGAGATTTGGAGTTTGTGGCCTACCTTGCTGACCCCTTTCCCAGGCCATCAGCACAAAGTCTTGCAGCGGAGAGAGCTAGAGGGAAAAGGAACGGGTGGAGGCTTGAGGGGGGGGGGGACCCAAGGGTGTGGTGTGATCTCTCCTCTGGCCCCCAGGGGGTCATGTGTGCAATGTAAAGGCATCCAGGGGAGGATCAGCCTGCGCTCCATCTGCCTGTTGGGACAAAGTTTGTGGGACTGTTTTGCCTCACAGCATTGGAGCGGTGAGAGGCCTTTGGCCAGCCTTGTATGGATCAAACTTGTTATGGGAATTTTGCTACCACCAGCAGAATTATGCCTGTAGGGACTGCACCACCCTTCTCATTCTTGTGGAATACAAGTATCCTTCCTTTGGGAATAAGCACTTCAGCACAATTTCAACAGCCCCACCATTGGCAGACTTATTTATTTTTCCACTGACAAGTGGCTGGATGGGGCCTATACACAGCAGGTAACTGCTTTGTTATGTGGCACCCCCCTGACCCCCAGAGGCCTGAGGTGAATGCCCAAAAGACAGAAAGGGCTGACATTTCCCTCTCAGGGGCATATCCTTGGCCAGTGAATGGATGTGTGATCAAAGAAGTTGGGCGCCAGTTACTTTAAGTGCTTTTTAAATGCTTTATTGGAGAACATCAACTTGGAGAAAGGGTATAGGGCTTAGGACATCCATGGGAAAAATAGAAACAGACTCCAGATTCACCAATTCCCTTTCATAGTTACATAGTATTTGAGGTTGAATAAAGACATTAGTCCATCAAGTCCAACCTATTAGGATCTCATTCTAGGAGTACCCGTACCCCTGTATATTACGGTCCCTTAAGAAATCGTCCAAAAGTTTCTTGAACAATTCCACATTATTTGCTGAAATCACCGCCTGTGGCAGTGAGTTCCAGACCCTAACTGATCTTACTGTGAAGAACCCCCTTCGCCCCTTGTGCTGGAATTTTTTTTCCATCAATTTTAGGTGATGGCCTCTAGTTTTTGTAACGGAGTTAATTTTAAACAGTTTATCGCTAATGTTGCTACCACCATTAAACATTTTGTACATGGAAATCATATCCCCCCTTAATCTCCTCACCTCTAATGTGAACATGTTTAAATTTAGTAGCCTCGTCTCGTAGCTCTGGTCCTCCATACCCCTAATTAGTTTGGTTGCCCTTCGCTGGACTTTTTCCAACTCAAGGACATCTTTTCTTAGTACTGGTGACCAGAACTGGACCGCGTACTCCAGATGAGGTCGAACCAATGATCTATAAAGTGGCAAAATTATAGACTTGTCCCTGCAATACATCCCCTTTTTAATACAGGACAAGACCCTGCTAGCTTTGTTTACAGCAGCCTGGCACTGCAAACTACCTTTCAGTTTGTGGTCTACAATGACCCCCAAATCCTTCTCCATTTCTGACTTCCCCAGCGGCATACCCATAATTGTATAACCCATTTGTTTATTTTTAATTCCAAAGTGCATTACTTTGCATTTATCGACATTAAACCTCATCTGCCACATTAATGCCCACTCCCCTATTTTATCCAGGTCCTCCTGTAATGTTATAGTGTCTAAGTCCGTGTCTTTCAGTCTTCCACAGTGCAGAATCAATGGGCAAACAGGCAAAAGATCAACAGCAGAACAGGGGTGGGCATGCAATCTTCCATAGGAGGGACACCAGATTTGCTCCTGAGGTCCATACCAGTTACAGGCAGTAGCCATCTGATTCTCTTCCTCAATCAGTTCCCGACCCCTCCAGGGTCCATAGGTGTGGCCTCTTCCAAGCTTGAGGCCTAGTCAGCATTTTCATCTCTTAGCATCCCACCCCCAGGCTAAGCCCAAGGGCGGACTGGAATTCTTATTGGTTGTGCCACCCTGCAGCAGGGTCCCACCCCACTCAAGCAGGTACAATCAACAGCAAAACACCTGGAATTAACCAGATAATAAGCAAATATAATGCAGGAAGACTGATTACAGTACTAGCACAGCTACATTTCTAGTAGCCACTCCACAGAAGGTGATAGGGGCTACAGTTATTTTTAGCATATTATGTTATAAGGGTATTTACTTAATTTACAGCTGTTATCATTGTGTTAAAGTCTTCTCCCTTTCGCTTGCATAGTACATTCTGGCTGGGCTGTTTCAGCTATGGGAAGGAACTGCATTCACTTTCCTGCATTTAACTATTCCAGTATTTGATACCAGCTTACTCCTGCCCCCTGTTGAATCTATCCAGGGGCGTCCCGAGGACGGGTGTCATGACATCATCGGGCATGCACGGCCATCTGATTGACGCCTGCGAGCGGCCATCTTGGTGATGGAGGGGACGTTCACCCGGCAGGATGAGGTATGCCGCCGGGTCACCTCCTCTCTCCTGACACTGTCGGGCTCTCGATTCATGACCGAGTGCCATTTTGGTGTCACCCCTGCAATGGTGTCACCTGTGTGCGGGCCACACCCCCCGAACCCCCCTTGTGACGCCACTAAATCTATCCAACCCATACTTCCCTTTTAGGGCTTCTTCCAGTTGTAGTCAAATACTTTTGCATCACTCCTGGCGTGACATTGAGATGTCGGGTCCAGTTAAGGGTGGGTCACCAATGGAAAAGGCAGAGACACCCAACAATTCAAGCAGATCCTTAGGGAGTCAGTGCTACATTAGGATGTGCCTACCTACAAAGCAGCAGGGGAGAGGGAGCAGGAGCAGTGCTGGTACACACAGGAACAGACACTTACAGGAAGTTGTCAGATTCCTACTAAGTTACATGGGTTGCAACGAACAAAAAAAGTATTTTTCTACTAAAATTTGGGATAAATGCATTTGCTTACTATCCACTACTGTTGCAAGGTTTTTATTTCAATGAGGTATTGTAACAGGGGCTTTTAAAAGGACCTTTACAGAAACAATATAGAGGTTGCTATTGCTAGGCGTTTCTTGTGAAAATGCTAATTAGCTTCTTGTCATGTTGATTTATTGACTTCATTATTTTTTCATCCACTAACACCAAGCAAGTATGCAAGTTGTTCATTGGCTCATACAACAGGCAAGCAACCTTCTATCTGAAGTTTTGTGACCACTGATTTTCCAGTTGGTACTCTTGAAGTTGTCCTCGCCTCATTTTGCTTTTTCATATACAAATGTATATGCTCCAAAATGCGGTGATTATCGATATTATATGAGGTGAACTAAACAAATTTAGTATAAAGATGAAGATGTTGTCAATAAGTTGCAATAAACCAAATCATGTATTTAAAAAAAAGCATCTATGAATTTATTGTTGCACTGACTCCCCAGGGAGCTGCTGAAATGTCTGGGCCCTCCTGCCACTAAAAGTAATGACCCGCCCTGTACAATCACTGACACACCAGTACACATAGATGTATTAGGGTCAGAACAAGCCCTAAGGTAAAAGAAATGGTTTAACAGTCTCAGCAATAACAGGTTAACCAGTTATCAAACATTGAACAGTAGGGTGAACAGTCCAGTAAATGGCGTCCGTTCTCCCTTATAAAGGTCCCTGCCTACACCACAGGCCATTGGAGGATTAAGTACAGTCTGCTGGAATTGGGGCCCTTTAACTCTCAAGAGAGCACTCACTTTCAAATGAGAACATTTGTAATCAACAGGTTAAAGAAAACAGTGCAGTCCCCTTTGGCAGAACCCCTCTGATGGCAGCAAAGTGTTATCAAACAGCAGCCAACGAATACACAGTGGTGACCAATAGGCCTCTCACCACTCTGTCTTTCAAACAGCAGTCTGTCTCCTGGTCACTACCATAGGCTGGATGAAGGTGGACAGCATTAACTCTAGTAGGAAGATGGCTAACAACAAATTTAGGTTTCACTGTCCCTGGCTGGTCTCTGCACTGCTGATCCTTCTCTGGAGTAGGGTGTGCGAAATGCAGCCTGCAATGCACAGGGCCTCCCTTTCAAGCCAGAACCTTCCTCTCACACTTCTGCAGCCTACTTCCTTGGCTCTCTGGGAGCTCTCACTTCCTGTAACACACAATCTGGCTATGTTGTTCTGTGGGTGGAGTCCAGTCCCAGCTACAAATCAAAATCCTCCTTTTGCTTTCTTCTTCCTACAGGGAGGGAGCAATGCCCTACTGAGAAGCTTGAAAAGGCCTTAAGACCCCCCACTGAAATTCTTATGTCACCAAAGAAACAAAATTCGGAGCTTGCAAATTAGCAAAACTTGAGCCAGATTTATCTTGGTGGATCTGTAACTCACCTTCTGGCTGTAACATTGTCTCTGTTGGGGCTTTCTGCCCCTAAACCAGATGCAGATACACTGGCCACTACATAGCGTGTACACTCTCTGGTGAAGAGTCACATTCAGGGGCGTTAAGGGGCGTTAAGAGCTATGAGCCATATCCCTAGATCTGTGTCAGTCCCCACAGTCACAGAACCTTCTGTATACCCCCATGCATCGGGAACACTGAATGGCTAGCATATCAAAGGTGCCAAGTTGATCGATAATAAAAGGGTCACATGGCAGCTTAATCTGCAGGGGTGCTTAACTGCTCTGACGCCCTTAATCTCTAAATCCTTGAGCTCTCCTAGGGGCAGGTACTTCAGGTGGTTATCAAAGAAAACTAGCTATAGCAAAGTCAGGCATCTGAATTGAGGAGAGCTTTCTTCAACTTAAACAGACACCATAGGCAATAGTTCCATCAGTCTGACAGGGAATTTAGTCAAATCAGTTGAAGTGGTAGGTCTAGCCAAATGAACTTGTATCTTTCTCTGTTTTCTGCAATGTTCAAACGATGCTCAAACGATGCTCCATGCAATGTTTTAAAGGTTGATGGGCATCCATTTCTCGAATGGTGAACCCCATTGCCAAAGGAGGTGTCTTTAATCGTCTCTTTGTGGTATTTGTTGAGGTTTTACGTAAAGACTCTTTGTTGTATCATATCTTGAGCTGGTTGTAGCTGGCGGTGTTGGGCGCTTGATTAGCTCCTTCACCGGGGTCGTCAGAAGAATCCTTATCACTTTTGCCAGCTCTCTTTCCTCCTTTGACGGACTTGGTAAGTCACATTTGTAGTGGCCTACACATCCACAATTTTAACAGATCACTGAATCTGTTAAATTCTTAGTTGGAGTATCCCGAGACATCTCCCCAAGTTTTGATTCTCGCTGCTAGCAGCGTCATCCTCTCCATCATTTGTGACATCTGAGTGGGTATTACTGAGTATCTGAGTATCTGTTGTACTCATCAGTGTGGCCGCACATCTTTGAGAAAGCTCCGTTGCTGAGCGAAACATGTCAGATTAGAGGTGGCAGACACCTCTGCAGTAGTACCTGATGCCATCCATGCTGAGGGTTTGAGGTTTTCCATGGACGACACTTTTCATCATACCTTTCCATCTGTGATATTTTAAGAGACCTAGTTGGACTTATACCATGCCTGGATTGATATACACTTTGTACAACAAGAACTCCATATTATTTGGGTGAGACCGCTCCTTATCTTATTTTTGCACATGTTGGACATTTGGTCCCAGGACTTTCACGATACAATATTCACATGTCAACATTGTTTGGTGGCGTGCAACAGGGAATGTGATATATTCCACTCCCCAGGACGCACTGCTTGAATCAATATTATCTCACTATATGACACACATCTGTGGCAGTCTTGATTATATGCTGGATGAATTTCTGACTATCCATCAACAATTGAATTCCAATAAATTGCAATCCTAGAAGTCTTGAAACTGACTTTTATGCTATTATAACCACATGTGAAGAGTGTTTGGTGACGTGCAATGGGGAGTGTGGTATGTCCCACCCCCCAAGACGCACTATTTGAATCAACATCAACTCATGTGGCTCACATTAATGCCAGTCCTGCTGCTAGGCTGGATGAACCCATGATTAATTATTATCCATTAAGTCCAAACCTACCTTGAGTTTACAGGTCTCTACAAATGGGCAATGTGCATGCGAAAAATGTTCATATTGGACTAACCACTACCTCTACCTACATTTGCAACACAGGCATCAGCTCTATCTATTCATGGTCAATTTATATCTACAAGAAACACTATAATATTTTTTTTTATTTTTCTATATATATTTTTAATCCACACAGGGTCTCTTTTTCCCTCCAGGCAATTTTATGGATTTTATGTCTTTTAATGTTTTGTGATGGGATTTATATATATTACTGAAATTGAATGTGACTTTTCTTTTCACTGAATACAATAAAATATATTTCTATCTTACATAGCCATGAGTTATTCTGAGAAATTGGTGGACATTGTCATTACTCTTTTTTAAGGGGTCTTTACCTACTTTTGTGTTTTGTTAAGGTATCTTCCGCCATTAAGTTTCCCGGAATTCTCTTATTCAAATTCTACTTATATAATTTAGAGTAAACCTATATATTTTAGATGGTGACCTCTGACCTCCTCATTGCACTTAGGTGCACATCTAGTTTAAAGCCTGTTCTATCCATTCCTTACAGTCTTCTTCTCAAGTGGGTACAGGCTGAATTCCAGAACAAAATTCTTAACCAGTAATAGCCAAATCTAGTCTAAGTGGAACCACCCTTTGTTGTACTTCACTACAAAGTTTCCCAAAGCTATGATGAATTCAGGCCCTATCAAGGCCATGGGTGCTGGCAAAGAGATCCCTCTGTTGGCACCGTCCGACTTAAACTCTCTGGATTGCTTATTGGCTTTCTCAATTGGGTTAGCTGGACTTTGCCATCAGCTGTAAATTTGTGCCCCAGAAACTTTCTTGGAGGCCCCTGTTCCACTTTAGGAGTGCATAGGTGTGAGAGATATCAGGGTCTGTCCACATGTCTAAGATGAAAATGCGACGATCAGTTGCTAAGGCTGCAGCTGCTTGATGAATGTGTTCATCAACACAATGAACTCTAGCTGGCTGTTCTGTTCTTTATTACACCTGCCAATGGGGACTTGGTCCATTTTACCAACTTGGCTTGTAGTTCCTGACAGTTATTACTCTTTAAACGGGCCGGAAAGATCCCAGAGAGGCCCCCAGATATAGCACACTGACACCATAGGGAGCTGCTGGTAAATTATGAGTTCTCCTGCTGTGCTTATTGGTAACCAGCCCAGGACTAGACCAACATCTCAGTAGAAACAATTACTCTCAAGTCTCTTTAGTCTTTTTACATTCTATTGCTGAACTCAAATGCAGAAGAGAGGGTTTGGATAGGCAGGATACTGAAAGGTACAAAAATGGCAGATAGAATATTCTGAAACAGAAGCAGGCTCTTCAAGAGTGACTTCAGGTGAATTCTGGTAGTGAGGGAGCAGCTAGACAGTTCTATGACCCTGTAGAAGCAGTCACAGTCTTTATCACAAATCTGTTTTTTTGTCCATCTGTGTATAGACAAAGTTACCTGAGTCTATGGACAAAGGTCCTTCTTCTAAGGTCCAGATGGCAGCTCTACCTAGCTACTCTGTGACACTCCTTAGCAAGAATATCTTTCTCCTGCCAAGCTCCGCTCAGGTATATACTTTGGCTTCAGCTTAGATCTTGGGCCAGTCAGTAATCCTTTACATAGATATCCACTCGGGGACAGTCCCTTGGAAAAAGAGTTCTGGAAAGGTGCTCCCAAACATGTATCATCTCCCTAAACCATACCTCTAAATACAGCTCTCTGGGGATTGGTTGGGTCAGATAAATATTCAGAACGCCAGAGGTTTAACCTCCCACACTACCTGCGACAGCCTCCTTCCAGCAACAGGCTGGAGCAATCAACCCACCAGCCTTAGGAAAGACCTGCAGAGCCCTGACAAGTAAATAATAGGTCAGGCTGACTACAGCCAAGCACACAACACACTAAATGTAAACTAGAGACCTGACTGCATAGGACCAGGTCCCTGCACATGTGCTTGCTGGTTCTTCAGTCCATGTTCTGTGAATCCCAACTTCTGGCTCATGTTATATATTTTATAAGTGTGCTCTCTGTAGATTTGACTGGCTGTGAGCTCCCCTACTTGAAGAACCTTAGTATACACATGGTGAAAAACATAAACGCTTAGCTATACATATGAAAGATTATAAGTATTGAACATAGTCCCATGCCTTTAATATCTCCTCTGTACTCCATATTGCACTCTTCATATGACAACATTAACTAAATAATATCTGAGCCTGCCTGCTGCTCTTGGTTTAGACCAGGGGTGGGGAACTTTTTTTTTCTGCCAAGGGCCTTTTGGATATTTATAACCATTCATGGACCATACAAAATTATCAATTATTAACTCCACAGACGACACATTTCAGGACTCTCTTTCAGCCAGCAGGTACAACATGTCAGTGCAGGTTGAGTAGCTCAGGTGCTCCACGCGGCGCTCAGAAGCGTCAAGCAGATACAGCCAGCCACATTGACACAAAGTCGCACGCACAGCCAGCGCGAACAGGCACAGCATTTCTACTTTCACACTCTCTATCTACGTATACAGTAGGTGTGAGTTTTTCTTACTTGAAGTCCTAATCCATGCCCACAGTTAGCCACCCTGCCAAGTCTGACAGGTCCTCCTGTGTAGATTTTTAAATGCCAAGCATACGACTGGTAGAGTTTAGATGATTTATTTTACTGAAGCACATCTTTCAAACCTCAAACTTGAAATTTGGAAACCTTTGAAACGGCGTTTCTTAAGTGGAACTTAACTTTTTTTGGCCTCAGGAGTTTTTTTCATAATGTACATTACAGCACATTTACCTTGCAATGTGGCCTCCTCCAGCGATACAACATCTGCATTCCCCCTTGTTGCTCCTTGGCCATTCTGCAAACTGCAGTAATTTTGATTGGCCGGTTTATGATGATCTAACTCCCACACATGCCCATGGGACTTACTTCCAGCATCTTACAGATTATGTAATGAGCTGCCCATGCACAGCTGTCAGTGTACAATTACTTACAAAACTGATGGTAGAGAGAAGATATTTTATGGTAGAAGACAGAATATCGGCTACCATAAGCATCTACCTGCTAGCAATTTAAAAAAATTCAACTATAGTTCCACTTTAATGTAAACTTTTCATACAGTTTTTGATGCTCTGTCCCTGTATAAAGGAGTCCTTTACAAACCGATTCATACTTTAAAGCAGAACTTCTAAACCGTGGTTCCATAAGCGGTCCCCAGGGGGTCCCGCTACTAGATGGTGCCAGAATGGCGTAAGAGGCATTGTGACTGGCAGGAAGGAGAAAGCACTGGCTGGGCTGGCATAGACAGAGAGGTTACGGGCACAGGCAGCATAAGGTCTGGAAGTATGTGCATGGACTGCTGAGAGACAGAGGAAGCAGTGACTCCCCCTTCTGGTGGATGTACCAGAGAAGAGTGGCTAGAAGACAGTGAAACCAGTTTTGAACGCACAACCTGTTCTGTACACCCCCATCTGTCCCTCCAAGCATTGGGCCTAATAGGGCAGCCAGAGCCAACCTGAACAGGGCTAAACAACATATATCAAGTCCACACAGCTATAGAATATATGGGGCTTGCTTCTTCATCCATAGACCTGCAGACCTATGGTGCAGGCCAATGAATGAGGGCAGGGTATACACAGTACATTGCAATGTGCCAACTTTTTTCAGTGCAGCCCCAATTCTAGATAAGGCAATTTGCCTTGTAGTAAATATGCTCCGCAATGCGGTGGTGTGTGCTGAAGAAAGTACTTTTTATCAGTGTAGTTGGGTGCAACACAGGACAACCGGATCACACTGTGCTGTGTCCATCGAACTTAATGAAATGTCATTCATGGGGAAAGTCCTAACAAAAAAAGATAAACAGTGCAATGCTCTGTTATCAGTGCATCAGCACTGTGCCAGGCAATGGACACCAGCAGCCGTGCATCCTTCAGGTGCATTTTTTTCAATCTACAGCATCTCTTCAGTATTACTTTTTTTCTAAAATCAGTAAAAAATTTAAATCAGAACTAACTATTTTGTTGTCTTTCTTTTTGCCCTCTTAAGTGTGTGATTGGTAAAATAACATGCTTAAATATGATTAACCAAATGTACAAAATCAGGACACTTTAAACCAGCAGCAGACAACAAATACATTTTAAGGGGCTTAAACAGGGCCCCTAACTTATTCCAAGAAATTAATTATTCTTCAGGAAAATGGCAAGACAAATAGACAAACATGGAAATAACATAAAAACCATATGATGATGGGAACTGATCCCAAGAGCCAGGAGCTGCAAGGTCAATGTGCTAACAATAAACCATCATGGTCCCATTATTTATGTTCTTTAAGATAACTTTTTAGATAGAAGCTTCTACCTGCCTGTCAGAATTTTTTTTCCTGTACACTGAAGACTCAAAACAAGGAAGAAGACCAGAACAAAGAAGGAAGCATGGGTGAAGGAAGAGCCCATATACAGTATCACAGTGCTGGAGGGGATTGCTTTGGCAGGTCAGTTTGCAATAATGTGAAAATATGCTGTGCCTACTAGCACATGACTGCCAAGAAGGTCTAACATATTACATTAAACCATGTAGCCTTGCCAAAAATAACCCTGACACAGATTAAGATGGAAAGGGCAAAGCAACAGCTTTATTGGAATTACCAACATAACAACATATATTACCAATAACCATACACAGTGCCAGTTACAGCTGTACTGTGAGCACCTGAAAAGGGTAACGCAAAGGAGGCCTGTCCTTACCATAAGTGCTAGACAGGCATTAGGCTGAATGAAGGTACAACTTTGAGGGGCATAGCTAATGAGAATTACATATCTTGCTGGCAAGGTCAGACCACCAATAAAGCTGTGACAAACTCCAGACATAGGGCAAGCAGGCAACTTCTCCTCTGGTTGATGATCCTCTTGCACATGGCTCAGCAAAGCATTCCCTGAGAGGACATTACTCTACCCATTCACCTCATTTTGTAGCCAACCCCAACAGAGCCACTATACATAACATATGGCTGTTACACCCCCACAAGAACCAGCCCATACTTCCCGCAGTCAAGGCTCTCTTTCACTACGGGACTACAAGGTCCTGCATTATGCCTAAAAACCCTTTTTTATTGACTATATTGCTGATTTAAGTAAAAATAAAAGTAAATTAGACTAGAGAAAGTGGTGAGGTATGTAATTGCTATGTGATGCTTACTATAAATTAAACACGTGTACACCCCGATGCACTCAGTGCAGTATGTAAACAAGAACTCTGTCTCCCGACTTTTGTCTCACATATTATAGACCGTGTTCAGCATTGCAGCAAACCTTTTGTTGTCACCTGCAAGTGTGGGACTTGGCAGGAAGAGGTGATGCTTCCCTGTTCCATCATCAGTAAATTAATGACACTTGTGCCAGGGGCTGCAAAATGGATATAAGCAGAGGATTCCATCCTCTGTATTTAAAGTGTAATTAAAGTTATCATGGTGTGCACACTCATTTTTTTACATATTCCTAACAAAGAGGAAAAACACTTTAAAATAAGCCTTCATTTCTTTCTGTGTCTGTAGGCATTGTGGAGAAATTAATCTTCAAAATTCATAACATGAACACTGAGATTTCAGCTGTGTACCTATAACTTTTTATTGTAGCAGTATCTTGGCAGCCTCCCAGCCCTCTAATATCAACACACAGCAGATGTTTCTAAGCTGCTAGAAACTGAATGAAACCTTGCTTGAGTCTTTGTTGTGATCTTTGAGATTTAATTACTTCAAAGTACAAGCAACTTTAGAGGCCAGGAGGGGCTTGTTTTAACGCTTTTTTGCTGCTTGTTAGAAATATGTAAACACGTTAATGTCCATAGGCTGGACACACGTGCACTTTAACCTCCTCACTGCTAGCCTCTGTGCTCCACTTTTGACCTCAGCTGGCTACACAATTTTTCCTGTTTTGTACTTTTTTTTAAATGTTTGCACTTACAGCTTTCAGAAATTTGTAAACTACCCTACAAACCATACATTTTCTGGAAGCACAAGAAACCATAGGATAAAAAGATGAGGCTATTGATTTTGTAGGGCTCGTGATGGTTGCGCAAATATTTATCAAAAAATATTTTCACATAAGGCACACAGCAACAACAAATAGTGGCAAATCAGCCAAAAGAAGCAACAATAGAAATGAAAGGCTAAAAGGTACGATACTTATACAAAAAAGTATAAATTGCATCAATGTAAAGTAAACAAAATAGAGACCATCAACTGCATTAAGATGTTAATAAAATAACTAAAACTAAACTAAAAAAAAAAGGGTGGGGGTACTTCTCACAGAGGACAGGCAAAAAGGCGAGAGAGAAGCAAACAATATTTCAATTAAAAAAATACACTAAAATCATTATTAGTGTGCACACAAAAAACATAACATACAAGGTAAAAATGGCCTGGCCAGGAAGTGGGTCTAAACACCTGGTCTTGAAGTGGTTAAACGGCAAAAATCAAAATGTAAACACAACTGTAAATCAGCAATTTAGGCTACAAATCTGAAGGTTGATTTCACACTAGGGATGCATCGATACTGATACTAGTATCGGTGCCGATACCAAGTATTTGAGTGAGTACTCATACTCGCCCAAATGCTCCGATACCTTCCCTGATACTGTAACCTCTGGTCAGAGGAAGATTTCCTCTGAACGGCAGGGCCGTAGGGGAACATAGAGCCAGCTTCCTGACCAATCAGCATCCAGCCAGCCCGATGCTGATTAGCTGGGAAGCCGGCTTTCCAGCCAATCAACATGCAGCCAGCTTCCTGGCCAATCAGGAAGCCGGGAGGCGGCCGCCTGGCTTCCTGATTACCTGGAACCCGGCTCGATGCTGATTGGCTTGGAAGCCGGTTTCCCGTCCAATCACAATCGAGCCGGCCACACAACATGGAGCCGGCTTCCCGGGCAATCAAGAAGCAGGCGGCATGTCATTACCCGCTGCCTGGCTTCCTGATAGCCCGGGAAGCCGGCTCCATGCCAGCAGAAGCACCGGTATTGGTACTCGGTATCGGCGAGTACCGAAAGCAAAATATTGGTACTCATACTCAATACCAAAAAAATTTGGATCCCTATTTCACACCTTTGCCTTGTGGCAACACTCAGTGTGTGTAATTTGTGTGTGGGGGAGAAAGGTGTTTCTGTCTATGATCACATCCATGTGGTGCAATAAAACACACACATGTGTGTTTTTATGTAACATGCACAGTGATACGGCAGCCCATTAGTTTGAATGGGCTGCCCAACACATAGAAATCACACCAAAAACGTACACGTGCAGTGCATCACAACGCATAATAATAAGTTACTTAATAAGGTGCCCTGTGGTGTGCTTCAACGGTTAGCAAGGTGTGTTTGGGTGCCATTAACAATGAATAATTTAATGTGCTGCGTCAACTTGTGCAATGTTGTGCACATTGCTACATTGCACAGATGTGAATGGAATTTTTATTTTTTTCATAATGAGAAAAAAATAAAGTTTTTACTTTTTTTTAGCTATTAGATTTAGTGAAATATTAGGAATCTGAACAGACACCCTGATATTTCATTGAAAAAAGACATTGAGGACACAGAGTCCTCAATCTCCTCTCTACAGAGTACACAGCCCTTCCAGTTCATTCACAAACTGAGAGTAAACATGACTATTCATGTTTACTATCTGTTGATATATGAATGAACACCGGGGTGATAAGCCCTGAACATACCACTGTTCATTTATGACAGGCGAAAGGATTATTCAATTTAAAACATACAGTATATTTACTGATCCTCTGTTCTGTCATCTTGAAGTTTCTTATTCTCCCCACTGGCTCAAGCTCTTCTCCTCTGAACAGCCTGCTGTCCCCACTGCTACAGGCAAAGACAGTGGGCTGTACAGGCAAAGTGACAAGTGGCAGCGGGTGGCGGCAGGCGAAGGAATAATTTTGTGAATGAATAGCTACAATCAGCAGCTTGTCAACAACTGATCATTGATATGCATTTACTCTGAACAGTCAAGGCCATCCATGAGCTTATAGCAGAGTGAGGAATGAAGCCAATGTAAGGGATACTAAGTTGGCCAACTGCAAGTGGTTCTGTACTGCTGTACCCCTTATGTTGGTACCAGTGACAGAGTAGATGTCCAACTATGTTAAAAGAGAACTATGGGGTAAGTGTTTTTCCCCATAGTTCTCTTTAGGGTCACGGGAGGACATATACTAACCTCCTCCCGTGACCCAAAGCTCAGTATGTAGTGGGCTATTGCCCGCAATATAATGAGAGTGCAGCAGCCAGGAACGGATCCTGATAATACTGTCTGGATTCAACCAGCTGTGTGAGTGACAGCTGGCACTGCCTATCTAGAGGCAGAGCCACCTGTGCCACCCCTTCCCCGTTCGTTCCTCCACTTAGTGCTGGAGGATTGGAGTGGGGAGGGGGGAATCCCTGCGGGGAGCGGTGACTGACAGTCACCGCTCACTGCAGGGAGACGATAGGGAAGTGAGCGGATCGGCGGCATGTTCCTGCTCACTTCCGATCAATAGAGCCGACCTGTGACAACTTCTTTGTCACAGGTCGGCTCTAACTATGAGGATGAGTGGAAATCACTCACCTCATAGTTCTTCTTTAGTACAAAGAGCTACATTTTTTTTATCTTTACATTGCAACTTCTTACCACAGCTCCACTAATGTTCAAACTTCAAAGGCCAAACTTTCTACAAGGAGTATGAGGAAAAAAAAGATATCAAGAACAATCTACACAACCTAAAGCTGGCCATACACTGTTCTATTTTCTTTTGTTCAGCCCACAGGCTGAACAAAAAAAAGCAGATTCCTCCATCAATGGTTATGAGTGTTGCTCAAGGAATCTTGCTGCTGTCAGAGTACCCGAATAGTGCAAGCAGCTCATTGGCTGTTAGCTCTGTTCGTTCAAAGATTTCCGGACCGTCTCCTTCGATCAGCTGGTTCCTCCAGAACTGGCCAAAAATTCACACAGTGTATGGTCACCTTTAGTATGTTTTTTTGAGTATGTGGTTTTGGAGATTTAACAATTTCAGATATGCAGTAAAAGGTATAAATAACTTTTGATATAATATTCACCTAATCTCATGCGCCCAAAACCATAGAAAGTAGTTCTCCTTTAACATCACTTAAACTTTTTTAGAGTCCATTCCCTCGCTGCTATAAATGTTTTCACTACTATAAAAATAAGTACACAAACTACATTCATTTTCAGTTGAATCGAATTTACTTTTATTATGGTATTGCTAGATTGCCGAAGCATTATCAGACAAAACAAATTATAAAACTGTGGCACAGTTTAAAAGTACAAATGAGGTTTAAATCTTCCACCTCTGCTTAGTATGTTATAAGCATGCATATATTTCAATTAGATGATCCTGGGAATTTAATATTTGTAAAATATGAATAGATGAACACGAATGGATGGCCTTACTTCATACAGTACTACAGGATCTGGATTAGAATTGCTGTCACCTTTGATAAGGACGCTACATTTTTAAATGTTTCACGTACATATTAATAGAGAGTGTTGCATACATTTGAGTAACTTCCCATGGGGATAAGAGTAAGGAAAGCTAATCTGCTTATTATGGGGTTTCAGGGTCTGTTGCATAATGAACCCTTTGAAGTGTGTTTGCATTCAAGCAGGTTCTACATGCTAACAGTGGGATTAGATGCCCCTGAAAATTCCTCCCGTTCAGCAGCACTCTTTCTAGTAGCGGTTTGGCAGACACACAGTTACATGTGTTTCATTTGCTCAAGTCACTGAATCAGTTTTCCCGCAAAGTCCTAAAGAGAGAGATCCTTCTCTGCCAGTAACACAGATACTCATGACTCTCCCTAGGGAATTCAGTACTTTTAGTGCTAAACAAAGTGTTCTTCTCCGTATCTCAGGAGGCATATGATATTTAGATGTAGTAGGGTCTCTGATCATTTTCCCTATTCTTTTAAAATATGAACAGGAGCTAAGTGTGGGTGGAAAAAAGGATCAGTGGCTTTGCTTTCTATCCTATTTAATTTGTTCATTAAAGATACATGAACCTCAGGATCAATTTCAAATGGTGGTTAGACCCCCATGAGTTTGTCTAATGGCTACACCTTGTCTAACATGAGAGATGCTGGTTGTGGTTAAGTAACTGCTACTCTAAGAGAAATTTGAGCTGTGGAAATTTGTCAGCTAACACCAACCTTTTAAGCCTTTCTTTAGATGTTTTGAATCTCTGGTTCTTTACCAGCTTTCCATTTCGAAGATTACCGTATAGTAAGTTTATCATCCGAACTGAAGTACTTTTCTCGAGGAATGGTTTTACTTTTCACAGTTTTATTTTTACAATCTTAACATTTTATTAACATTACATTTGATTGCATTCTAAAGACACTATTGTGCAATTGGCTCTGCATCTGGTCTTCGCTTTATTTCAAACCTTTGGGCAAAAACATACTGAGATATGATTAAGTGAACAAATACAGCTATTTACCATTTTGGAGTATTTTTCAGCAACTTATTGTCAAGTATCCTGTCAGATAAAAAGCACTTTTAACCAAGAGTGCACAATTCTTTGCATAGGAATTCACCCCCACATTTTCCACAATTTATAGTGCTAAATCCTAGAATTACAATGGATAAAGATAGTATTGGAACCAGTTAATTTACACAAAATGCTAAGCACTTTGAAATTACAAGAATCATGTACAGTATCTCACAGAAGTGAGTACACCCCTCACATTTTTGTAAATATTTTATTATATCATTTCATGTGACGACACAGAAGAAATTATAGTTTGCTACAATGTAAAGTAGTGAGTGTACAGCTTGTAGATCAGTGTACATTTGCTGTCCCCTCAAAATAACTCAACACACAGCCATCATTGTCTAAACCCCTGTCAACAAAAGTGAGTACACCCTTAAGTGAAAATGTCCAAATTGGGCCCAATTAGCCATTTTCCCTCCACGAAGCAGATATTTACCAATGCTTGCAGTCACAGCTGTGAGTCATTTGGGGTAAACTTTGCATATCTGAATCCTGAAATTTTTCTTAGTATAATGGCTCTAGCGCTAGATGTATATGAATATGTGGTCAACAACAATTTTCACAGATTCAAGTCTTCTTGAATTTTACTGAACTATTCAGAGACATTTATCTTCTTGGCTTTAACTCACCCCAGCATATATTTGGCTGTGTGTTTTGGATCATTGTCAGTCCTTACCAGTTTTCCAGTATTATTTATTTATTATAGGTATTTATATAGTGCCAACAATTGACACAGTGCTTTACATATTGCACACATTCACATTAGCCCTGCCCTCAAGGAGCTTACAGTCTAAGGTTACTATCTCACATGCATATATACACAGACTATGGCTGTTTTAGACAAAAGTCAATTAACCTATCAACATGTCTTTGGAGTGTGGAATGAAACCAACACATGCACAGGGAGAACATGCAAATAGGATCTCCTGCAACAGGGAGAAGGAAATTACTCTTCTTACCTTAAAGGAGAACTATGGGGTCAGGGCTTTTCCCCATAGTTCTCCTTAGGGTAACGGGAGGACACAAACTAGCGTTCTCCCGTCACCCTAAGCTCAGTATACCGCAAGCTACAGCTCGCGGTATACTGAGACACCGCAGCCGGAGCGGATCCCGACATCGATGTCGAGAGCCGCCCAGCTGCGTGAGTGACAGCTGGCTCTGCCTATCTAGAGCCAGCTGTTCCCTTTATAATAAATGATTTGATACTCAGGAGATGTTCAAAGCTTAGGATTTTTTTTTCTAACCCAGCCCCACTTGATGCTTTCTCAGAACTTTCCAGACTTGTTTTGTTAGCTCTTTAGTGTTCATGATGCAGTTTAACAAAACCTGAGGACTTTCAGAAATAAGTGTATTTATTTTTAGATCATATGACACTATAATTGCTGGTGAGCTCCATTTCAACTCTTTATTTGACTCCTTAAAGCAATTTGTTGCACCAGAACTTAAGGGTTTTTACAGCAAAGTTGTTGTTTTTTTTTCAAAACTTGGAACACTGTGTAGATATCTTTCCAGTTCGACATTGTGGGCTAGTTTATGTAGAATCATTAACATAAAATCCAAATCAATTCCATTTTAATTCCAGGTTGTATTACTACAAAATATGGAACTTCTGGAATGGACTTTGACCCCTGCTTATACTAGAAAGATAAATCATAAATGATACATATGTGTTTCTCTATACAGACTGCTTTTCGCCAGAAAATTGTGTGTGTATTTTATTAAGAACATAAACAGGTTTGGACAAAAATCTTGCAATATGTGTAACAGACCTGGGGTATTTGTTTTTATTTTTTTTAACAAACCTGTATTTTCACCTTCCTGTTTTTGGCACTCAGTCTACCGATGTTGTTAGAGTTCGTAGTGAACAAAGGCTACTTGTATTGTAATTCCTTTGCTGGGTTTACCAATGTAATACATTACTACAAGTCTGTGAAGGTTATTTATTCAGGTCATGGTATGCTCATGTCTCATAACCACATGGGTAACTTGGTCACCTTAATTTAATTAATTTGGAATGTGTCAAGGCAAATGCTAATTGTCCAAAAACATGATGGGAAGTGTGAAAGTGTGTGTCTAATGACACAATTCAATCCTATGGTGCCATGATGTCTGAGACAGATGCTAATAGTTTGTGTTACTTGGCTAAAGATATGAAGTGGAATTGAGATTTTATAACACTATTCTATATGGGTTAGAGATAATGATACAGAAAAAGTCCAGCTGAATATAAGAAACTACTACTAACTATGTACTACAAGATGGATCAGCAAAACAAAGAACTAAATTTGTTGAATTTTATTTGATGTTAGCTTTTCATTATTATTTAGGTATTGTTCTTAGGTACACATTAGTTAACCAGACATAACCCAAAATGACAATGATGAGCACGTTTTTCAAGTTTTTGGGTTAAACTATTATGTTAGTCCCCTATTGTTCTCCACCATATGCAAATATAAGCACAGATGCTCAGTCCCATCTGAACTAAAAAATGTAAACATGAACTATGTTATAGTATACATTCAAAAAGTGTTAATTGTGACAAGCAGTAGCTTGAAAACATTACCTTTTTGTCTTAAATTCGTTCAGAAAAATAGCAGTGCACTTCCGGTTATCTACACACCTCATGTGCATACAGCCTCATAGCAGTATATGTATATCTGCTATGTGAGATCTAAGGCAATGCTGCCTCTGACTACTAGTCTCACATGACTTGGAGTAAGATTTGGTGATGTCATTACTGTGTTGTTCACTGTTAAGGGAAAGATCCCATAGTGTTTGAAGGGGGAGATAGTTGATGCTCCTGATTTCTGAAAAAGTCTATATTCACAGTTTTTGTAAAAGTGGCTAAATACTGTGCATGTAATTACTATACTATTTGGGGGCTTTTTTTTCTGTGTAATACTGTAAATACACAGTATTTGTATATGTGTGGGCTTCGTTCAAAATGCGATCTAGTCAAAGATGCACATAGTCACTACAATATTCTGGGGCCATTTTCAGTGAAATAAAAAACACAAATGATGGTGTTTTGATTAAAAGCTGGCTAGTGTCTCTCCTGTTTAAAATGGGGCCTTGTATAAATGTTTAAATACTGTGCACCTAGGCACTACTATATTTGGGGGGCTTTTTTCAGAGAAATAAATGTACTCTAATGTTGTTTTTCATTAAACGTTGACTAGTATCTCACCTGTTCAAAATGGGGTCTAGTGAAAGTGATGAAATACTGTGCACAGTCACTACAATTTTTGTGGACTTCTTCCACCAATTAAATACATTATATACACAAATAAATTCTAAGGTTTTTTTTCTATTTATTAAAAAAAAAGGCTGGTTTGGGTCTTATTCAAAATGTGGCCTAGTCAAAAAAAATTTAAAATCCAGAGCCAAGCCATTTTGTAATGTAATGTTATTACAAATTGCCTTTCCATTTAAAGCTGTAGCTGCTGTAATGTTCTAAATCTATTTAAAAAAATGAAATGCAATATGGCTACCTGGTGGCAGTTAGTTTGTGTACAGATCTCCCCAAGAAATGTCACTTCCTGCTTCTGTGATTGGCTGACTGATTTCCTCAAAAGTCTGCACTAAGATACAAGTATAATTTTTGGAATCCCTTGCAACAGGAAATTCATTTTCAGTGAGATAATCCTTAAGGGTTACTTACTACTAAAGGGATGTCGACACTACGCCTTTCCCTATTACAGCACAGGAAGCCCACTAGCTGATTATAGTGAACCCAGACTCTCACATTCGGGTGAATCAGTTTGGAAAGGACATAGTGAAACAAACAGCTATTTCTTCAGAACAGAAACAGGCAGGAAACTGCAAAAAGCTGGTTAAAATCCTTGCCATGTACACAGATCACCAAGAGAGGAGTGATTTTGTAATCAACAAAAGTATTCTTTATAGTTTCAAAGTTATTCTTTAACCACTTTAGGATTTTGGACTTAAGAGATATATCCTAACATACTTTTTAGGATGTATCTATTATGTCTAACTCCTCTCCCTTTGTTGCTGATCCTCCATGGCTACTAGCAACAATTACCAACTGTCAAAATGTGCCAAATCTGTATTAAATTACACTTGCAAATAGTCTCCAAGTGTCATTAGGTAAATACAATGAATCAATGGACTGTTTCATTGTATTTACTATTTAATTGAAAGGAAAATCAATAACACATGCAAAATATGTGATACCAGAATACAATGTGGTTGATAATGGTATATATCCCTTATGGCAGTGTCCAACTCCTTTGTCCTTTGTTTGAAAAACTCTTGCCTATTAGCCTTAGAAATGGCCAGAATTGATTTTCAAAATTTGCTTGCCATTAACTTTAATGGGATTCAAATTAAAGTTTGCAATTTCCAGATTTTACAATGCATCTGATAAGTGGTCTGTGAAGCAAAACCAGGTATATTTGTTCATCCCTTGCACCAGTGTGCATATGCCAAGCACTCAAATGGCAGGTGTCATTGCTGGTCATGTTTGCAGCACCAAGGTATCTGAAGATCTAACTAGAGACTAGGATGGCACCATCTTCAGTGGAGAGGACAATTTTTAGGTGTTTTAGGTGTTGCATATGTTTGTGTATGGTATGATCTTTCTGCGTCCATACTAAACCTCCATTTAATCCAGGAGTTCAACTGGGGTAATATAGAGATAGAAACATCCACATTTTATGTGTTTATAAAAAGTAGGTGCTTTCAATACTGAACTCAAATATGGATTCAAGAAGTGAAAAGGAGGAATACGGATTAATTTATACAGCATGCATAGACACCGTAGGGGTGATTTACTAACCTAAACACACGCACGCACCAGGTGTGTATGATTTTCACACAGCAAAACGTATTTATCAACCAAAAAGTCTCTAAAAGCATATTTCCACTAATGCCATATATGGAAAAATCATGCACATGATGCATATATAATGCTGCTTCACAGTTTAGACAAAAATGGTTAGCTCATGCATTTACATTCCTGCATTCATCAACGCAAGCAACATAACATAGAGCTAATTTACACCACATTACCTTGCAATTCATTGCAGGGCTTTGCACAACACACCTGCTGGGTGTGTACACACTACAAAGGTGTTTCGATTCCTCCCATAGATCATGCTGGGAGGGAACACACTACAGAGGTGTATACACGTTCGTGGTGTGTTTAAAAGGTTAGTAAATCAACCCCCATATCACAGATACTTTACTAAATGTTTACAACAGCTTGTACCCTGGGGATTACTTCCACAGTCTTCGGAACTCTAGTTTGTTCAGTTAGAGTATATGTAGCTTAACAAATCTATAAATATAATTCAACAGGAAATGGAAATGTAGAATGAGACTTTATTGAGTTTTACTTTTTGTTTCATGCACAGGGTTAATGTGACACTATAAAGCAAATAAAATGCATTAGAGAAAGTACAGTTCCACTTGCTCTTATAAATTAGACAAAACCCTTTCAACCAATTTCTCAGTTATTTTAACAAAAATCCCTCTTAGAAGAGGACGTTAATGTATATTTTTATATGAGTTGGCCAGCAAAATGGAACCATTAGTAATTGGATGACAGGGGTTTGAGCTATTAATTCAATACTGCATATAGGAAATCTTGGGATATGGATATGTAGTGAATTATTAGTGTTTCGGATGTCTTTGCAAAGTAATGTGGATAATGACACAGTACAACACAGGGATAATACTAAGATAAAAAATATGATAAAATTCCTTTAGTCTGGAACACAGATCAGACTTCCCAAAAGCTCCAGATGACTCAGTCCCGAGTCTTTGAAGGCTGGATTTCACAGACATCAATCAGCCCTAAGAGGGATCAATTTTACCAAACATTTGTTATTTTGTGTCCTGACAAATGGTCTCATTGTGCATCTTGCGATAGGAGGAACACAAAATGTTGGATCATCTTATCGAAGAGAAAGAACTGAAACAGGATAAATGGAAGACAGAAAGGACAGAAACCTAGATAAAAGAAGGTGAATTACAACTTCGTCCTTTAGCTCCAAAAACCATTGATCCCTGTTACAAGCACACCGTGGCATAAAATCACAAACACATTTAACCTTTGCCATGAATAAATACTTTACAAGGTAAAATAAAGGAACATTACAAAAACATGCAAACTATTTAGGATGAAACTGAAATATTTATCAATAAAAATAAGCTTAATTTATTCACATATTCAAATTTCTGTGTACCTATGATGGCCAACAAAGAGGCTTGGTCACTTACTTCAAATGGAAGTTGCATTTTCTTATAGGAACCTAGAAGATCCATGCACCTGATTTATGAGATCATCGTTTATCCTAGAAATTTGAGAAATTATTGTGAACCTGTCTCCTATATCTAAATGCATTAGCCCATTTGCCCATTAGCCCCGCTCCTCAGATCTTCACTCTGCCCTGACCTCTGCAAGAAAATCCCAGCTGTGTGCTGCACCTACTGTGCATGCATGGCGATCTTCCCTTTCATTTTTATGGCTGGTGCGGCACTCCTCTGGATGGCTGGGGCTGCCATGTGTAAAGTACCAACCATAGGAATGAAGAGATCCAGTGTACAGTGAAGCTCTTGGAAGCAGGGCTTAAGTTTAGTATTTAGGCATGTGGTTGCTATAGAGAGGAGTTGGGCGGTTGGGGAAAAAGGTTTTTAGGATTTTTTTAAATGCTGGTTAAATCATTTACAATGGATGCTGTTCCTTGATGTTTAAACTTTTTTGTTTCCTGAGGCTAGGTTCACACCCAGATGGCACCTCACAGCACGGCAATCGTGCCACGATTGCCACGTGGTCAGGAGACGCCAAGGTGTGAACCGATCACGCTGTGGGTGTCATTATTTTCTAATGGCACCCCAGTCGCGCCGGGCAGATCGAGCGTCGTGTATCGCAAAAAAAGGCAGGTGTACCTTTTTTTCTGCGATTGCCACGCGGATGTCACCCCATTGAAATCAATGCTGCCTGCATTGTGCATTGACCGCGCAATCCCGGGTCGTGCGGTGTCGTGCAGGTGTGAACCTAGCCTGAAAGAATCAGCTGGTACCCCGAGCACTGGTCCTGATATCCTATTTTAGGGTGGCTGCTTTCCCTAGCAGGATTCTATGGAGCCACCCTTGTGTGTGATAGTAAGCTGTATGTATCTCAAACACACAGGCACAGCACAGCAGGACAAGCCAATTCTTTTCTCCCTCACTCCTCCTTCCTCCTTTCTCCAGGCTAGTAGATGGACAGCTGCTGGAGGCTGCTCTGTCCCTTGTGATCTTGTACTGGACAGGAAGTTGCATTAAAGTGTATATAAACCCCATAAAATGTATATATTGCAGCTTACCAGTCCTTCAATGAGGTACCTGGACTAGTTTTTTGTTTTGTTCAGGTTTCTTCACTTTATTTTCACCTGTATCTGTGGAGGAAGCCAAAGTTGCCACCAAGGCTGGACTTCCAACATGTCTGCTTTTGTCCATCTCCATTACATGGGGGCGATGGCATTTGGACTTTACACAAGATAACAGTCTTTTTTGCTTTCAGCTCATCTGTCACAGGACGTGACAAGGGCACAGCATCTCTGGCAAGATCAACAGGTATTTTCTGTACTTGCTGCAATGTTCTTAGCCCAAAAAAATAAACTGGTGCAGCCACCACACCAAAGGACTGGTAAACTGCAATATATAAACTGTAAATGTAATGTACTTTAAAGTGAAGTGAAGTTTTCCTTTAAAAAAAAAAGCTTCCATTCAAGCTTCCACCTACATGTCAGCACTGTTTTTTGTTTCTGTACACTTAGACGCACATGAACAGGTCAGTAAAGGCTCGGCAGGATTCTTCCCGAGATGAAGGAACTTCCAAAAGAAGACTGGGTTGAAGGTGGCTGCGTCAGCGAGGGAGGTGAGCCCTGACATTGTTGCGATAGAGGGGATCACTTTACCAGGTAAGTGTGCTGTCCATACTAGCACATTATGGCAAAAGCTCCTGGGGACTCTTTTATTTAAAGTTTGCGTTACTTCCGCTTTAGGCAATAATACTCAAAAAAATTATATTTATTCAATCAAGATCATATTATATAGTTAAAGCTGTATAGTTCCTTCAATGCTCCCCTTTTTACAGATGTATAAAATTGTCAATATGTAGGGATTTATAAAATCCATACACCTAGAACGGTGTCAGACCCCTGCATCAAAAATGAACGTGCCGTGTTGATATTACGATATCATTATGCTTTTTTTCACTCTTGCAAATAAGAAGATTGAATAACAAGAAAAATATGTCCTATCTGCCTGATAAAAGCTTTGTCATTTTGAGAACATAATCACCCTTGAAAATTATGGAAATCAGTGCAACATATTGCACTAAAACTCCATGTTTGAACCTTCCTAACCTTTAACCTGTTCCTGGCTGCATTACTGTAATGTAGCTAAGATGCTGTTATTGATCATCTTCTCTCCGCAAGCTATTCAGTAAAAGCAGCTGATCATTATGTCTGGCTAGTGATGTCAGTTTTACTGGGCACATCTGTCTGGTAATTGAAAGCCACAGCCTATGGAAGGCTCAGGCATGGTGTCCATTACTAAGCAGTCAATCAATTGTTGTGTGTAACCCGACCAGTTGACTTCCTTATCTTAACCTGACTTTTCTTTTAGGCTGTGGCTTGGTTTCCTAGTAGATGTCCCAGCTACACCTGACCATCCATAATTTGTCCCACTAGCTTTAGCTGACTTTGGCCAACCTCATGAAAACTCTCCTGCTTGCTGACTCCATCCTGTCTTTGATGCACTGTGGTCTGTGGACTCCGCATCTGATACTTTGCCTGTTCATATACTTATTGCTGATTTCTGAACTGCTCTCCTAACATCGTCTGCTTCTGATGACCTATTGTTTGTATTTTGCAGACATCTAAATGTCATGTGAAAATGTGTTTATTTTTTACAGGAAAGGGATCTGATTTATATGTTTTACAGCCATGCATATTAAACTGAGATTGCATACATATAAATAAGATACTTTGCTTCCTATAAGTACTGCTTACGTAGATGAGTAACAGGGTTTTTTTTTCTTTTTCAAATCCATCTATCTCCTCCCAAGACCTCCTGCTCTCTTGCTCCTTTGTTAGCTCCTCTTATGCTTGCCTCCTGGAATTCTCTAGAGTCTGTCCCATCTTCTGGAACACCTAAGCCCAACCTGTCCGGCTATCTCCTACTCTGTCTAACTTTAGGTGATCCCTGAAGACTCATCTCTTCAGGGAAGCCTATTCCACCTCAACCTAACCGCTAAACTATTCCTCTCTCAAACAACTCATTTCCACAACTGCCACCATTTTGTATCACTTGCCCCTCCCCTTTAGATTGTAAGCTCTCATGGGCAGGGTCCTCCTTACCATCCTGTCTTGAATTGTATTGTAACTGTAATGGATTTCTAATGTGGTATAGCGCTATGGAGACTGTTGGCGCTATATAAATCCTTGATAGGAGCAGATGAGTAGGCTGTGACACGGAGTAGCTGAAGCAGACGCAGAAGACGACACAGCAGGTTAGTACTGACACACCTCATGGGCCTGGGCACAAAACTGCTGTTGCATATAGTATTTAAAAAAAAGAAAATAACTATGTAGATATTGCTAACTTCCTCTTAAGAATGTACATATTAATAGTACATGATACTTAGATGGACGGAGGGGATATTCTTTGTACATATTATTGTCCCTTTAAATTGATATACATATTAAAGCAGCATATTCCTGCCTAGAAGCATATTTTCTGTGCACTGAATAATGCACTCAATAACGTGATGCAGGGGCTAAAGCAGCAGCATTAAACAGTAGAGAACATTAACCTGAACTGACACTGTTTGTGTTGTTCTAACATCACTTCTCCATTTGTGGCTTAATAATTAGGACTGTAGCATACATAATATTTAAGCTCTTGCAAGCAGTGGCCTAATTTCTCCTCTGTGTTTCGCAGTTTAATATCTGAAGTGTTGCCTTCAGTAAAATAGCATTTTGCAAAATGTATGAATTTAGTTCTCATTTAACAATTAAATATCAAATATGGTTTTCTAGCTGGAATCCAGGAGATAATTTGTGAAAAACAGTGGCTGTTTCTGACCCAAAAATAGGAGATGGGCTCATTATTTACACCTCAGTTACTAGATAAAGGAGCACATTTCGAAATAGTGGGTGAAAGTCCAGCAACCTTCATATTAAGCCCTAGGGAAAGCGTATAGCCAATTCTCGTTGCCAACATTACATGTCCAAAATAAACATCTGCTAAAGTTTAGTAACCTCCACGAATACTGGCAGTATCTAAACATTATCTTTATTCTACAGGTTAAAACAGGTAACAAAAGCCCACTTCCTGTCTACTTGTACTCACTCCACCATCTGCTTTATGCTCTTTCTCATGATTGGCGTCTTGACAACCATGCACTATGCCTGGGCAATGTGTATCTGCACAGCCACTTATAGTCTCTATCAGGGTGACAACGCAGGAGCACAATTGGGAGACAGTTGTCACACCATGACAGAAGTGCCTTAACAAGGACTTTCATAAATTACATTAACATGTAAAATCTATATTACATTTTATTGATTGGGTTAGATCTTCTTTATATTCCCCTACAGAGTCTTGTGACTTGCAGGGGCTCTGTGTGTGAATCATTTTCACTAAAAGTCCTAGGTTTGCAATTTTAATATGTTTCACCTTGTTTTTGGTGTTGGTCGTTCCATTACATTCTAGGAGCCAATCTCTACCCAGATTAGGTGTATTTCTACATGGACACAATTGGGCTGGAATTCATTGTTGTCACTGACAAAATATACCTCAATAGTCAGTGCCCGGAACCACACAAACCCAGAGTACCATTACAATGTCTAGGAGCGCAACCAAAAATGGCAGCAGGACAAGAATCCAAATGACATACAGCTGTGTGCGTTCCTGAAATGAGTGCACGTGAAATACGAGTCAACACTTGTATCATATGCCATCAATGCCAGCATTGGCTAGAATGGTAACTGAAAGCACACAAAAAACAACTTAGATAATTCAACTTAATGAACACATAGCACTAAGGTGAACACAAGCTATAAAGGCCGGATTCAGGGCCGGATTTACTCTCCCTGCCGCCCCAAAGCCAGATTCCACAATGTGCCCCCTAAATGTAGAAAATAACTTGCCGCCCGGCTCCCGGAACGCATGTTCCGGGCGTTGGGGGATTCAACATTGCTGCCGCCCCTCCGCTCCCTGCCGCCCCGAGGCCTGGCCTCGGTGGCCTTGTGGGGAATCAGGCCTGCATACATTTGACATGCAGTTTGTGACACTGCACCTAGCGTAACTGAGACAAATGCAAATCATTTTTTAAAATAAAATTAAAACAACCTTTTTAAAAAAAAAAGAAAACTGCAAAGATATTTCATACCAGCAGTTAGTCAGGTTACTGATTTGTGCGTTTTGGGAGGAGCATTAATTGTGTAATTAAATTTTTTAAGAGTACTGAATAATTAATAAACTTAACATGGGTAAAATAATAAAAGCGAGTAACAAAGATGGCAGCATTACATGCAGCCTGTTTATTCTGAGTTTATTCCAACTTTTAGTGCACATTTACAAACTGCACTATGAAAAAAAAGTACATAAAAACAGTGCTAAACAGTGCTAACACTGTAAAGTATGCTGACACTGACTTACAAATTACATTGCATATGCAGCCAGTCATAAACCCTTTATACAAACACAGGAAAAAAGCAATTGCTTTATTAAACTTCCAGGATTTTGTTATATCACACCCATGCCCCAAAGCTTATAGCCCCAGTGTTCAAACACATATCACTATGATGCCGTTGCCGCGTAGCACTTTTTAATGGTGCGTTGATTTTTGGGATTGTTTTTGTTTGTTGCCATTTCCAGCTGTCATTTTTAATAATCTCCGGCAAATATACTACCTTGTGTTCTGATAGCAGCAGAGATTACTTTCCCATTGATAAATGGCTGTGGGTTTCTAACCACAAGATCCAGCCTTGTCTGTCTCTCAAAAGAGCAACTGCTAGGGAGCAGATCTGATTCCCATTATGGAAAATAAGTTGACATTTAGCTCAGTCCCAGTGGCTGATAAACCTTCAAACAGAAAGCTTTTTGATGCTCTCCCTCCACTGATCCCACTACAAAGCTCTGAGCTCTGCACGCAGTCACATGACATGTTTGCAGTGTCTGTGTGAATTTTTAGGTCAGACAGTACAGCTGTGTTGCAACTCTCCATCTCCAGCCCCCTTTTTTTTTATTTTGCTTATCTCTGCACAATGTAATGTTGCAGACTCTTTTTTTTCAGTGAGGAGGGCAAAGGGTGGGAGATGGTGCCTTGGAGTTGGGTTCCCTCCACTTGTTTTCTCCTTTTTTCTCTTGAAATCACAGAAAAACATCAAAGCCGTGCTAAGCCTCCAGGTTTTCTGCACATGTATTGCTCAGGAATGATTGATGGATGCAGCTGCAGGAGGGGATGTTCTGGTACTGCAGCGTCTCCCAAAATCATGTGGATACCTTCCTGCTTGTGTCTAGTTGTTAGGGAACAGGGATCGAGCAGCATTATTTGTGATTTTATTAAAACTTGTGTGCCTCGGTGCAAATTTAGCTTGGGACTTCTGGTCCAGCTTGAGTTATGAGCTTGGTGATCCCCTTTTCAATTCATCTGTGCAAAAGGAGTTAAACTAAAGATCGCTGTGTGGAAGTTATTTGTTGCTTAGGAGAAATAATAAAACTTACTTGATGGGCATTTTTTTTTTAGCACAACTATGGGACAATAAAGCTAAAATACAATATTTTTATTACAAAGCTACTAGTATTATTTGCCTATGTACATATATTAAATTTCTTTTTCTTTTTTTTCACCTTTCTTTTTTTTTTTGGTATGGATTTTCTTTTAAAAGTTTTTATTAATTTTAGTTTCATATATTAACCAAGTTTGTTACATCAAATAACCTGTGCCATACAATATTCTGTCCAATGATGTTAAGCATCCAAATTATATCCCCCTTATCTCTTTGAGCGATCCCCTAATAACCTTGGTAACAATATACCCATGTACACTATTAGCCATCTACTTTAGGGACTAGTAAGCCCTTTCGTTACCTCCTAAAATTAGTGGATCACCTTTAGCTCATTATATCAGCACATGACATTTCCCCCTGGTGAGTGTATACACACTTTCCACCAAGAGAAAAAGGACAGAAACACTAGGCAAACATAAATAAATAAAATAATTAAAAAAAAGGAAAAAAAAGGGAGAGAAGGTTGCATACTCCTGAGCTCCAAACCACCAAAACCGTGTTTAACCTGAGCAAGATAATTACACTCAATGCGGACTGCAGATTCCTAAATAACTAAGCCAATATTTCCCATACCGCTTCAAATTGAGCATACCTATCTTGAGGAATACTAGATAATTTCTCGTGGATCATTATCCAGTTTATTTTAGACAATACCGTGGAAAATTGAACTATTTTGGCTTTCCAGGCCCGAGCGATTGAGATCTTAGCCGCTAGAAAAAAGAAGGATAGAAGTTTGCCCTGCGTTTTTTAAATACCTGTGATCGGTCTATTCAATAATAGGTACTGCGGATCTCTCGGAACATGGACCCGAAGGATCCGAAAAAGCAGGGCAAAAAACCTATTTCAAAAGGAACGCAATTTTGGACAGTGCCACCAAACATGAAGCATAGAGCCCTGTTGATTACATCATCTAAAGCACAAAGAACTAGTCTCTGAAAACATAGATGCCAGCCTGACTGGTACTAAACCAACGAGAAAAAACCTTATAGTTAGCTTCAAATTTACTAAAACTTAGTATAGTGTGTGTGTGTGTGTGTTTGTGTGTGTGTATACAGTGACAAATGGCCCCTGGGTATAATCCTGAATGGGACTTATATTTTAACCTAAAAAGACTCCACCTTGGGTTTGTGTCACTTGTCTGGGAGTCCATAGGTGCTCTTGGTTGGAGGTGGGGTCTCTCAGCATCTAAAAGAGGCTAGTGGAGCCAGCAATGGAAGACCGCGCAAGACTTGACTGTGCCACTAAAGGCAACCCACCTTTGAGATCTCTTGTATGCTACGAATCTTATGCTTGCCTTGATGTACCCCGGGAGAGCAAATTGTCTGTTGTGGTTTAGAATAAGAAAAGGGGTCAGGAATCCTTGACACTGCCTGATGACGTAAGCAGAAGTAAATATGCCTTCCAAAAATTGCTGATTAGTAGTTTTTTGTGACTAGAAGAGCATGTGTAAGTAACTTCTGCCATAAAAGCTTCTTGGTACCTGTGAGCAATTTTGTTTTATGTACGCTGAGCCTCGCATGCACAGCTCAGTGCACACACCCCGCATATTATATTTAGCTTCAAATGGGGAGCTTGTAATGAGCCAGTGCACATGCAAGGGTGCATTTTAGGGCTTCCTGCCCAAGCTATCAAAAGGTGTAGCACAACACACAGAGGGGAATTTATCAAAACTGGAGAAGACAAAATCTGGAGCAGCTGTGCATGGCAGCCAATAAGCTTCTCTCTTTCATTTTCAAAACTTAACTGAATAGACTGAAGAGAGAAACTGATTGGTTGCCCTGGGCACCTGCTTCAGATTTTCCCTTCTCCAGATTTTTGATAAATATCCCTCTCAGCATTTTACCTCAAAGGGGTTTGTTCCAGCTTCATAGAGCAGCAACAGTTTGCCACCCCTCTCAAATTCCAAATGCAACTGGAAAGGGACATGTTTATTCCAACAGGCCTAAACACGTATGTCCTCTGTGTGTCTCACTCAGGGACTCCTCTAGTCCACCACAGCCCCGGCCTGGGTAAAACACCCCTAGACTGGACACCCACCCACAGGGTGTCCGCTTCAGTTGTTTCCTGAGCAGCACTGGTTGATGACATGAGCCCTAATTGACTGCAGTATTGCCCCTTTGTGCAGCAAACCCACATGTCCTTACCTATTCTGGAGACTTAAGAGACCTTTCACTGTCAAATCCAACTGTCAACTTCTCACTTACCACATTTACACAGGCTTTTGTCACAATAATTATCTTTATATTTTGGGGAACTAATTCTGCTAAAGTCACACAGAATTAGCTGTATTTGAAAACAGAGTATTCCACAGGTGGGTCCCTCCTCCACAATCTTATAGTCAGTTAAACTGACAAAGGGTCCATTTAAGTGTCTGAGCCTTAATATAGTATATTAAAATGCAACAATGGCAGTCGCTCTGACCTATTTGAAACTACCATTGAGAGGAGCATAAAATAGATACAAATATGACAGAAATACCATACTTCAGGACACAGATGACCAATCCTTATAAATGGAGCACATGGGTGCTATCTATAGGGAACATGTTCCTCTTGGGGCAGCATTGCCCTCCTAAAACTAGAAAGAAAGTACTCCAAGTGGTGAAGAATGAAGATAGGCCCACAATATGAAGTCTGACCACCACAACTCACTATAGCAATTGAACTCCCAGCCTCACACTGAGCAGTGATTTTCCAGCTCAAGCAATTTAGGCACCAATTTGATTGGTGCTCATAACTGGGGCAGTTGACTCTGCCGTTAACCTTTACACACACACACAGTGGCCACCACATGCTTAAAGGAAACATACACTGATCACAGTCTTTGCTGTAGCAATCTTGATGTTTAAGAAATGTCTGAGACACTCACTGCAAAGCCAGACACGAATGAGTTAAAAATATGCTCGATTTCTTCAAAGAGGCAGGGATTCTTATTTAGAGCATTCAAAGATTCAACTTAACAATTTTTAAATATCATTTTAATAAAAAGAAAAAAAAACAATGCAAGAAAAACATTCACAGAAAAAAAAGAGTATTACAAAACAGATAGTAATAGCAGTACAATCAACGGAATTAAAAATGTGTCCTCCCATTACCCTTAGGGATCCTTATTTAGAGCATTCAAAGATTCAACTTAACAATTTTTCAATATCATTTTAATAAAAAGAAAAAAAAAACAGATAGTAATAACAGTACAATAAACGGAATTAAAAATGAAATGCACTTAAAAAAAGATGCCTGGCCTTTGGTTCCTGTGCAGAGTCCAATTCACTTCAGAGTAAGTTTGATTCCAACACTGGCCCTCTCATATGACTTAGCATTCTGGCAAGAATAAGAGCTATGAGTTGCATATGAAGCCATCTTTTCTGGTCACTGAAGAGGGTGTTTACATAAATGACACTAATCAAAGGGTCTGAGAGGTCTACTGAAAGGGTGTTGAATAGTTTAAAGGAGAACTATGAGATGAGTGATTTTCACTCAGTCTCATAGTTCTAGCCGACCTGTGACAATTAAACTGTCACAGGTAAGCTCAGTAGATCAGGAGGTGAGCGAACACATACACTCGCTCACTTCTCGATCCTGTGCCGGCACAGAGCCGTGACAGGGGAGGGACTGGATTCCCCCCTCCCCTGTCCGATCGTCCAGCGCTGACAGGCGGAACAGACGGGGAGGGGGCGGGTACAGCTTGCTCTGCCTCTAGATAGGCAGAGCCAGCTGTTACTCACGCAGCTGGGTGGATCCAGACATAATTGTCAAGATCCGTTCCGGCTGCGGCGTCTCAGTATACTGCGAGCTGACGGGAGGACGCTAGTTTGTGTCCTCCCATTACCCTTAGGAGAACTATGGGGAAAAGCCCTAACCCCATAGTTCTCCTTTAATGAAACTCCAGTGGACACTCCTCCCAATTTTCTATTTATATGAATATTTACAGATGACAAATGATTTTAAAATGAATTATTTTATTACATTTTAGAGTAATGAGGGTAACACTGTATTCAGCACGTCTTCCCTATTCTCTTAGTTTGGATTTCACCAGACATCATTATTATCACATGCACAAGCTCTATTGTATGCATTCAGTAAGCATACCATTTCAACTTTGCAAAGAATCATTCATAAAAGAAGTATACCCATGGTATTGTTGTTGGAGGGACAGCAATTTGTCACTTTCAGGGCAAATTATTTTCTGTCCAGGAACCGATTGATAAATTGACCAAATATCAATGCAGGTATATTATGTAGCCTTTAAGTGTATGTAAAGGAAATGCCCTTTTCTTTGTTTCATAGTGAGCAAGAGTTAGAGCACCTGTCAGGTTTTTATTCATTTTTTGGTTCCTAAGATTCAGCCTCTCAATTTGTCCTGACGATTATTGTCATTAGGGCAGAAAGTGAAAAGAAATCCAAACTGTTAGAGTTGTCGACGAGCAAGAAGTGAGTAAAAATCCTCTAAATGAGAGACATGTTTTTATGGTAACTCTCTAAGAAAGGAATTCCATTCCCCTAATTTCCTGTTGCATCTCCAGGACAGGAAATGAAGGAAAATCTTTACAGCATAACACAGGCAGCACAAAATAACCTAAATCGGATTTTAAACCTTACCTACTCTATTGTAAGTGTTTTAAGCTATTTCAAATGCTGAAGTAATCCCTCACAATAAATGCTGTTTCTCAATGTTTAAAAAGTTTTAGTTTCCTGCAGATTTAGGCAGAGCACTGGTCCTGATACCCTGTTTTAGAGTGACTCCTTTCTCAAGTGCTATGCAGTCACCATTGCGCATGCTAGTAAGCTTTTCTACCCCCTACCCCCCTCTCCTCCCTTCTCCAAGCTAGTAGATTAACAATTTCTGGAGTCTGCTCTGTCCCTTGTGATCTTCTAATGGACAGGAAGTTCAGGGAAATGGAGCTGAGAGACTTGGAAGCAGTTGTTCAGAAACATGATAATTGTAAGTGTTTTGGGCAAAATTGCAAAGCAATGCTTTGCTGGGTAATGTATATTTGTTTGATCTGGATTCATTATTGAAAAAAAGTTTCAGAGTTTAATACTATTTTAAGCTTATAAAATGAGTATTATTATAACTATATACACTAGTATACTAGTTACAACACCTTTCTAGTATACTAGTTACAGCACCTTTATCTATATTTCATGTAAATTCTATATGTTTAATAGTTCAGAATGTTGTTACTGTTTCAGTGTGGCAACCTTTAAATTATTGTTAATCAGGGCTCATTCACCTCTGCTGCCCTATAAATACATTTTTCAAGCAGGGTGGGAAAAATCTTGAATATGTGCAAACGATATTGGCCCCTAGATAAATAACAATAAAATGCAAATAACAATACAATTCAAAATTACATGTTTTATTCAGGTTTTTTGTTTTCTGTATTCAAATCAGTTTTTTCATTCTGTTTTCATAAAGTTACTCTGAAAAGAATTACATTAAACACTTATGCTGACAAGTACACAAAACAGGTTCATGCTAATAGTGCATGCCAGTACACAAAAGTGTACATGAAAATGCTTACAATGATTCAAGCTATCAATCTATCACACTCCAGGTTTCAGCAATTGTTACAACAACAAAAAACGTCTTTTGTTGCAATACTCACCTTTGCTCCAGTGACCTGCTGAATGAGGAAGGGGTCCTGAGCGGCCCTAAAACATTGCATTGTTCAGTGGTGAATAGAAATCTTGCTGTTTGTTTTTGCTAACAGTGGTGTGCTGGTGATACCTCATATATTGATCGAGCCAGCCTAGGCTCACAGGTAAATGTTGCATAGAATGGTACTCACGTCATTATGTGAGTGCTGTTCTCTGCAACACAGAGGACCGTCAAATTACACCACAGGGAAAAGAGCAAGAGGACAGAGGGATGTCATATGGCCAGCCAGAAGACCACCAAAGTTATATCTACGGAATTTAAACAAATAAATAAATGGGGGGAGGGGGCTCCCCCCATTTAGGAGGGAGAAGGCAGAAAATGTGGGGTGCCCAGCTTGGAGTTGGACTTTACGTTGCATACATGCAAGTAGAGGCTTAAAGTGAATCTGTAGTTTATTTTAAACTTTACACATCAAAAGTCATACCTAAGAGCAGACAAGAGTTGACATGCCTACTGATAACTTTATTAGCAATATAAATCCTGTATAATAATAATTATAACAATTAGTCAGAGTCAAAGTACTCTCTGATTTAGTTTTCCTTTGTTACTGGGGTCAAACATTCCCTGACTTCCTGGCTAAAGCTGGTCATACACTCTACAAATTTCGTCCAGTTTTTGATGAGCCAGCCGAAGTTCGTTCAGCGGGTGCCCCTTTTGGCACTCTTCCCTACAGCATCCTTGGATCATAAAATTGAAGGAGCCGGGTGGAATTGTTCAGGCAAACAGTGACGGCAGCCAATCAGTGGCACGCCCACCATTGTCAGAATACAAAGGACACTGTAAGAGACACCCCATAAACGCGCATGCACCAAGCGCACTTTCCCGTTCCATGGAGAGACGCGCTTTTCCGCGCATGTGCGCGCCAAGGACCAGCCGTGCAAAATCGCGCCAAACGGCACACAGGAAGTGACGCTACTCCTTAATCACTTCCTCCATATAAGCCGAACATGAACACCTCCATATTGCTGGATTATGGTCAGCTCTCCTGTGTCTCCTGTATTCCTGAATCTATTTTGCCTGACCTGCTGTGACCCGGATTTGTCTTGACCTTTCTTGCCTGCTGCCTGCCCTCGACCTCGGATCTGTTTACTGGACTTTGCCTCTGCCTCACCCCTTTGTACCGTTCCTGCCCGATTGGTTTTGACCTTGGCTCGATTGACCTGGATTTCGCATCTTGCCCTGCTCAGCTACCGCACCCGGAAATCAGCATGCACGGTTTTATCACCACTGGCACCCGTGCCACTCGCTGTCTACTTGGGCTCTGTCACTATCCTCAGAGTCCTCGGGACACGAGGTGCAAGGGAGGCCTGCTCATACAGTCAGTCTCCAACCAGGTACGTGACAGACACAGAGGGAGAGTCTGTTATTTTTTTCTTTTCAGCCCACTGGTTGAATGAAAAAAATATAACAGTGTATGGCCAGATTTAGGCTTTTCAATGAGACCGACTCAGTGGCCAGTAAAGGACCTCACTAATGTATGTTTAGACCAAGAGATATAAGGAATCTCTGCATAATAGGCACTAGAAGATTCTACATCATCTTCAGCTCATGGCTGATAACAGTGTAAAATCCCACATTTAATCTCAAAGCCTATGAGACTGCTGCTTGTTAATATTCAGCTGTTCTCCTCTTAGCCATTTTTCTTAACTCTGATCTTCAAGTGCTCTTAGCATTATGTATTTTTCCAATTTCCCTTACTATGAACATTTGGTATAATAATTGATTGAGTGAAAAGGATTATTTAATCTGAGCATGATTAAGGAAATCATCTGAACATGGGGTGTTGGGGATATCTTGAGGACCAGAATTTAGAAACTCGACATTAATTCATATACTAGAGACACAGCAAGGGGAAATAGATGAGCCAGATAGCGAGCCAGATAGCCCTACTAATACATATTCAAAGAAAGCTTTATTCACATTACTTAAAGAGGACCCTGCACCAAAAAAATCAAGATCTACTCATTTATTCACAACCCCACCAACTATGTCAAAATGCTAAAGCATAAGGAAATCATTTCTGTGGGGAAAAAAGATAGTTACTATACATGCTTTACCCCAGCCTCTGGCAGCAGCACCTAGGTGTGGGTGACATCACCATCCTCCCATCCAGATCTTGGAGAATACTGGATATTACAAATCTTGTGAACAGACACTCCTGCACTGTGCTGGAGCATCTTGTCACAAGATGAAGTATTCAGCATTGCCCAGGATCTTGCTGGAAGGATGGTAAAGCCACCACTCGTCGTGCTGTAAGTATATTTTCTTCCCCATAGGCTTCAGTCTTTTTAAATTGCATTAACAATACAAGTAAATCACCACCAATAAAACCAACCTTCATTCTCTTGCAGATCTGGAAACAATGCTTGGACCTTAAGCATCTGGCACTTCTGGGTGTGTCCAATGCCTACATCTCCCTGCTGTGCACTGCGGTTGTACCCCCAGGCCACTACATCACCAGTATTTTGCTATAGCTCTCCAGGTAGATGCTAGAAAGAACACAAACACCTATTTCTCTTGGGACCTTATTGATGAGGCCCCATGTTTGATGCCCTGGAGGATTGCACACCTCCTGTGCCCATAATGAGGAGCTTCCACTTTTCCTGTTGAATTTTACATTTACTTTATATTGTGGAGAAAGTAACACGAAATGCTGGAACACAGAAAGTTGGGCTGGAACACCCACAATTTCCAGGTGGACAGGAACACAGTTAGGATTTATGGCAGGAAGCGCTCACTATCAGAGTCCCAACGCTCCAATTCTATCTTCGGTCATACACCAAATACGTACATCAAGTTTTATTGCAGCTAATCCAACATAAGTCCATGGGTATACACCTCCAAACACTCCATCCATACCTTAGAGAGGAGAAGGTATGGGTAAGTGTTTGGAGGCGTATACTCATGGACTTATGTTGGATTAACTACAATAAAACTTGATTTAATACGTACACCGGCTAAGTGCGGCTGATATTTGAGGATTCTCCAGGGAGAGCTCACTGTTGGAGTATTCAAGACATATAAGAAACCAAGAGCTGATCCAGCCAACAAGGCACCATCTATAACTAAAATATCACTTGTTTTCAAATTAATCTTTTAAATCATTGCCTATTAGTGTTTGCACCTAGTGATACACCTGAAGACTGACTGCTAGAGAACTCCATTCTGATTACCTCCCTTCTGAAACATGTTTGTCAGACTTTATTCATTAAGATCAAATTATTGATATTTTTTTAATGATTTATATTGCAGCATCATCTCATGTGGCACTGCACAGAAGTACTGTAAATAACACATGAGGGTACATAACAGAGATAATACAAATAAATAAAATATCGCCAATAACAAGCACATAAAATTGTAAAGCAAAAAACATATACAATAACTAGGTACATTAGGAGGAAGAGCTCTGCTTATACAAGCTGTTTGCTACTTAAATTCTCTTCTAACAATATTGCTTGAACCACGACAGGGATTTGGTAAGTAAAATATATGACCTGTCAGGTGTAAAACACCAATTACGCATCATATTACCATACAGAAGTGCTGAAAGTTGGAGTGGTCTGTTACTGTTTAAAAGTCTGTTCTCAAAGATCCATTTATTAATCAGAGAGGCCAAGGCAATCTTCAAAATCCACAGACAAATGGGATCAATTAGTTATTTGAAAGGCTCCGGCCTCACGCAGTTAATAATAATTAGGCCTAATTGAGTATCAAAAAGCCACTGACCTAATTAGGCCTGTTATCGACAGATTAATGAAATTAATGAGAATTGTGGACAGTTGGTCTGACATTAGGGGAACTCTTGTACGAAAGAACAGAGACAAAACAATTTATACAATTTACACCAAGCATCTTCTATGTTATGTATTGATTTTCTAGGAAATATATGATGATTCTGAACCAGCTAGTGGCCATCTGTTGTTATGACTGTATTAAAATGTAATGTATAAACAGAGACTCAACGTTGATACCTGGGGTCACTACAAAGACTTCGTTGATAAAGGAGCATTGCATAGACATCATTTCAACCCCTTGAAGTTAGCGCACAATTTTATATTGGAAAGTTACATTATATCAGAGAAAAAACATCATATTTGTTGATAGCAACGCTGTCAAGATCTCTAACATTTATGGCTTCGTTTCTGAGGTTAGGAGGACTGCTAATATGCAAATGAGTTGGTCTGCTAAATTAGAAATTCAGTTTAATTATTGTTCGCAGATAACCACTTTAATATAATTAGAAGTCAATGAGAGACCTGTTGCCCCCCGCTCCCCCCCCCCACACACACACACACCACCACCATCATTGACAACTGTGACTTGTAAAGGAGGAGTCATCTATTGCAGCCCAGTGTCTTCAATTTTTCCACTTGCATGTGACTGTTGGAGCTATAGGGATAAACAGTAACAGTACATTCAGACATGTGCATTGAAGTAATGCAAAGTAACATGCGTGTTTTTCTGCCCATTACTGCAATACATGGTAATGCATGACCCAAAAGTACAACTACAGTAGTGGGTAATGCACCTGCAGTGCGATGTACCCCAGCACACATGCCATGTATTAAGGAGTCCTGGATTTAAAAAAAAAGGCAAAATCCATGTTTTCATACGTTAAGGTGCAATACCAGACTATTTGAAATGAATGATCTGCCTTAATGCAGCAGGCCTCGGTAATGAGTTGTTTTAACACACGTTTGCTTATGCAGTGCATAGTGTGAATGGGACTTAACAAATGTATTTGCATTAATAGTAGGGCTGTTACTGATTAAAATTTTCGTGTTCGATTAATCGAAATTTTTTAATCGATTAATTTCGATTAATTATAACGCACATACAGATCCAACTACATTGGTCTATACACATACAGCACATCAATGAAGTAATAAAATGAACTAGGATCACACTAATCCAGCGCGTTATTAATCTCACATGCCCCACTCAATATGGCCGCCGCTTGAGTGGGGCAACTCAGAATAATAACGTGCTGGATTAGTGTGATCCTAGTTCATTTTATTACTTCATTGCTGTGCTGTATGTGTATAGGCCAATGCCTTGGCTGGCGCTCGTGCAGAACAAGTTTCTTAGGCAAACCTCTTAGTTGTAACGAAACCGGAAGTCAGGCGGTCGCAGAACTCGATAAGTGTCGACAGATCACCGGTGATCGATCGAAAGTTCGAACTTATCGAGTTCTGGGACCGCCTGACTTCTGCTTTCGTTACAACTAAGAGGTTTAAACAAAAAAGTTCTTCTGCACGAGCGCCATCTGTGGCATTGCTCTATACACATACACTACAGTAATGAAGTAATAAAATGAACTAGGATCACAGTAGTCCAGCACGTTATTAATCTGAGTTGCCCCACTCAAGCAGCGGCCATATTGAGTGGGGCACCTGAGATAAATAACGTGCTGCATTACTGTGATCCTAGTTCATTTTAGTACTTTATTGCTGTGGTGTATGCATATACCGTATTTGCCGGCGTATAAGATGGGGTTTGAGACCTAAAAAAATCGTGGGTCGTCTTATACGCCGGGTATACTTCGGTATACTGTATGTAGCTTCGGCTACATACAGTATACCGCGCTGAGCCAATCACGGCAGGCTTTGTATTCATTAATACAAAGCCTGTATTAATTAATTAATACAAAGCCTGCTGTGATTGGCTCAGCGCTGAGCTATATTTTAACACAAAAAGTAGGGGGTCGTCTTATACGCCGAGTCGTCTTATACGTCGGCAAATACGGTAGGGCAATGCCGCGGATGGCGCTCGTGCAGGAGAACTTTCTTGGCCAAACCTCGTAGTTCTAAGGAAGTCAGGCAGTCCCAGAACTAGATAAGTTGGGACTATCCATAGAACACCGGCTCAAGTGGCTCCGTCGGCTAACGAAGAGAAGGGGGAGGAGTCCGGTGACGTCACGGACATCAAAATCACCGGACTCCTCCCCCCTTCCCTTCGTTAGCCGACGGAGCCACTTGGGGAAGGGGGGAGGAGTCTGGTGACGTCGATGTCCGTGACGTCCCTGGATCTCCGAAGGGACCCGGAAGACGGCGGAGAGGTGAGTGTTTTCATTATTGATTAAAATAATTTTAATCGATCAAAAATATTAACAATTAATCGGGTAATTAATCATTAATTTCCGCAGCCCTACCTAATAGTTATATTTTTACCGTTAGATGCAAATGTGCAGAGTTTAGTGGAGTTTTTCTTTGATTGAATAAACTAAAAAAGTTACCTTATATAACATATTAACATTCATAGCTGAATACTTATTTAGGAATGTCTTTTCTTCTTTTAAATTTTATGGAGCAAAACATTTCTTTTTCATATGCCAGTCATAGATAACTTCTGGTTTCTCAAGAAGGAGTTGCTTTCTTCTGCATAGGAAGGTTTCAGCTACAGTACTTTTCTTTATTAATTAAACCCAGTTGACTTTGATTACCTGTGGACACAATTACCTTGTGCACTATAATGCGTCCCAACAAAAACTGTTGTACCAACATTTCTTCCTGCAATAATATGAATGAACTATAAAGTGAATGCATTATTATTTAGGCAGTCCCCGAGTTACATACGACTCGTATTCACGAACAGAGGTCCCAGGCTGTTCCACTAGTTGCAATGCTCGCGCCAATGTTTATAGTACTGTACTTCCTGTAACTCCTGTACATTACAGGAAGTTGTTAGACATGCAGACGAGGAGTGGGTCTGGTTCGTAGTGCTGTACCTCCTGTACATTACAGGAAGTTGTCTGAGGTGCGGACGAGGAGTGGGTCTGGTTCTTAGTACTGTACCTCCTGTGCACAACAGGAAGTTGTTAGACGTGCAGATGAGGAGTGTGTCTAGTTCTTGTACTGTATCTCCTGTACATTACAGGAAGTTGTTAGACATGCGGACGAGGAGTGCCTGCCTCTTCTTCCAGGTCTGTTACTGTACATTATAGGAAATTGGACAAACATCTGTCGAAGTTGCATTTAAAGTAGAACTCCATGCAAATTTTATTTTTTTTAGTTTTTTTTAGTATGGTGTGTGATTAGAGCCACTGTGAGGACAGCAAAATAAATGTTACAGGGGGTTAACCCTTCCCTATGCTATCCAAAACTATTTTTTGGGGGCTGGAGTTACACCTAAAAATGTACCTGTTCCAACTTACATACAAATTCAACTTAAGAACAAACCTACAGTTCCTATCTTGTCCATAACCCGGGGACTGCCTGTAAATTAATATTTATTGCATATGCATTTCTAGTTCTTTTTTAAAAAGATATACTTTCAACTGGGTGTTTTCCTTTTATGATAGGCAGACTGATTATTCTGATCCCTGAAAAATGTCACATGATATTTGGAGTACATCGTAAAAATGGTAGAGCTAGAGTTATAAATATCACCTCCAAGAAACAGATGTCTAGGTTAGGTACAGTTATATGCTTAAAAATTAGCAATTTTGTTTGGCTAGTCTTGGGATCCAGGCACTCCTGGCAGACAGCATGGGCAGGCCCTCGACCTCCACTGCAGTGTCAGCAAGGCTTAGTCCAAGACACACTCCCAATCTTCTGATTGTACAAAGAAGGAGCAACAGGACAATATTGGGTGATTATTCTGCTCACACCTCCTGTCAGCAAGTTCCCTTTTAGCATTTGTGCCCTACAGCTTCTAGTCAGGGCCGTCTTTAACGCAGGGCAAAGAGGGCACTTGCCCCGGGCCCTGTCATGGTTGTGGGGCCCAAAGCAGCTGCCCCTTGAGCCCGCTGCCCGCCGCGGTCGTACCGTAGAATCAGCACAGAAAAAAAAACCCTTCCTGCATGTAGGCAGGAAGGTACCAAAACTTCACATTAGATGGGGGGGTTGGGACGTAACAACTGTTCCGTACGACTCGTACGGAACAGTTGGTACGTCCCAAACCCCCCATCCA